>NC_083474.1:22642420-22654920 GCF_030014155.1 Tachysurus vachellii
ACACTGGTTCACACTCATGCACACACTAGTCCACACATTTACAATCACCCATATACACACTGGTTCACACTCATATACACACTGGTTCACACTCATACACACACTGGTTCACACTCATACACACACTGGTTGACACTCATACACACACAGGTTCACACTCATATACACACTGGTTCACACTCATACACACACTGGTTCACACTCATACACATTCATACACACACTAGTTCAGACTCATACACACACTGGTTCACACTCATACACACACTAGTTCACACCCATGCACACACTAGTCCACACTTTTACAATCACCCATATACACACTAGTTCACACTCATACACACACTAGTCCACACTTTTACAATCACCCATATACACACTGGTTCACACTCATATACACACTGGTTCACAATCATATACACACTGGTTCACACTCATATACACACTGGTTCACAATCATATACACACTGGTTCACACTCATATACACACTGGTTCACAATCATATACACACTGGTTCACACTCATATACATACTGGTTCACAATCATATACACACTGGTTCACACTCATATACACACTGGTTCACACTCATATACACACTGGTTCACACTCATATACACTCTGGTTCACAATCATATACACACTGGTTCACACTCATATACACACTGGTTCACACTCATACATACACTGGTTCACACTCATACACATTCAGACACACACTGGTTCACACTCAAACACACACTGGTTCACACTCATACACACACTGGTTCACACTCATACACATTCATACACACACCCTTACACACCCCATTTCCTCTCGCTCTATATATTTCTTCCCCCACTCCATACTTCTCATCTAACATTAATGCCTGTTGGTTTTTTAATGAGGAAAAAGTGTGTCCCTCTGGTCAGGAAGTAGCGGGGGATGGGGGAGAGGTTTTACAGGAAGAGACGGCGATAAGTAAAGCACATCTCATCCCGTGGCACTGCCCCCCATCTACATTGTAGTCTTTGCCACGTACGTAACTGCATCCATACACACATTTCTGATCAAACACTCTACACAGAGAGCGTTAAAAAAAGGAGAACGAACTGAAATAAATAAAAGCGTGTGGTGTCTTTGGGGCAGTTCAGCTGCGTTCAGCCTTATCTGCAGAGTCACTAAGGCGTTTCCTGCTACACATGCTTTAATCACTCCTACATATTTACAATTTAATAAGAATCTGCTGGAGTGTGACGAGAAGAAAACGTATTTTATTCTCCTCCACTTCTCTGTTGTCTTCTCTGTGGACTGGAATAAATAAAAGAGGCCTCACCTGCTGCTACAACCTCAGGCACTTCATAAAAAAAAGCTAATTAGAGCAAGGAAAGGAAAACGATGTGGAGATGAAGGGGTGAGGAGGAGGACCAGGACAAGGCAGAAGGGTGTCTACATGTTAGTTTGTGCTTGTTAACTAATAAGAACTTGCTTTTATTTAAAATAAATTAAATCTTATTCTGTAACAAATGGGAAAATAAATAAATAAATAATATATACTATATAAAAATAAAAATTATATTATTATATATAAAAATATATAAAAATAGACATTTTTTCCATCAGTGATGATATTTTATATAATAATTATAATAATAATAATAATAATAAGAATAATAATAATAATAATAATAATAATAATAATAATTACATTTATTCCATTATTTAACAATTATTCTTGTTTTTTTAATGAACTTTTAAAATGATTTCAAATGTTTGCACATTTATCTAAAATATATTAAAAAGTTATTGATATCAGCTGATACTCATGCTTTCAGTATCAGAACAAAAAAGTCCAAATGTAATAAATAATATCAACACAAAAAAAAACAGACTTGTACTTTTCTATTTCATTTTTGACCACATTTGGCTTATTATTATTATTATTATTCTTTTTTATTGTTTTATTATTATTATTATTATTATTATTATTATTATTATTATTATTATTATTATTATTATTATTATTATTGTTGCTGTTGTTGTTGTTGTTCTTGTCAGTAATAAAATAATAAATAAATAAATAAATACCATCCTTAATTCCAATGATGAGATTAATATAATTAATAATAATAATAAAAACATTACTAATACCGACACTAATAAACACAACACAGTATCCGGCCTGCAACATTTTCTAATGAATTTATTTGTTTATTTTTTTCAAACTAAAAGCGTAAATAAAAAAGTAAAACGTCTTCCTCCTGACTGAGTCCCAGAGACACGTCCTGACCAGACAGATACTACTGATGAAGGAAAGTAAAAAATTCACGTTTATCCTGCTTTCTTATTTTGTCCCCCAGGAACCGCTTGTGACCCACTGCTCTAATCTCTACTCCGACTCCCTGTCCACCTTTCAGGAGAAGGAGCTGATGTGTGTTTGCTGACGCAGTGCCATGCTACTTGGCTACGTCCCCGGTGTCGAGTAACGACGTGCTGTAAACGAGAAGGGAAGCTGATTAGCGAGCGGAGATCCTCAGGTGATGGATACGAGCCTGATATCTTTAATAAAGCGAGCGAGACGTGATATCATCCTCCAGACGGATGCAGTGTGGACTGAGGAATGAAGACAAGCTCCGGAGCAGAGAGTCAATGTGCAGCATTACAGATCAATACATTAATAATACAGCAGAATAATGAAGTGAGCTGGAGAAAAACAGATAAAACACACACACACACACATCTCACACACACACACTCACACACACACTCACACATCACACGCACATCACACACACACACACACACACACATCCCACACACATCACATCACACATCACACACACATCACATACACACATCACACACATCACATACACACATCACACATCACAAACACACATCACATACACACACATCACATACACATATCACACACACATCACATCACACACATCACACACACACACACATCACACACACACACATCACATACACACATCACACACACACACACACACACACACATCACACATCACACACACATCACACACAACATCACACACAACATCACACATCACACATCACACACACATCACACACAACATCACACATCACACACAACATCACACACAACATCACACATCACACACACATCACACACACATCACACACAACATCACACACATCACACACACATCACACACAACATCACACATCACACACACACACACACACATCACATCACACACACACACACATCACACACATCACACATCACACACATCACACACACATCACACACACACACATCACACACACATCACACACATATCACACACACACATTACACACACACCACACACACATCACACACACATCACACACACACACCTCACAAATCCACACACACCTCACACACATTACACATCGGTGTGTGTGTGTGTGTGTGTGTGTGTATGTGATGTGTGTGTGGTGTGTGTGTGAGTGTGTGTATGTGTGTTCAGCAGCACTACCCGCTTGAATATATTTATATATTTAAGGAAAAGTCAGAGTATAAAAGGAGAGAAACAATGAGCAAATTTTCACAGACAAAGCAGTGGGACAGAGGGACAATGCAGTAGACTGAGAGAGAGAGAGAGAGAGAGAGAGAGAGAGTGAGAGAGAGAGAGAGAGAGAGAGAGAGAGAGACACACACAGAGAGAGACAGTAATTGCGGGACACTGAGGCTCGGCCGATCCGAGTTTTGTTGCTGTTTTCTCCGAGCAAATGCCCAGTGGAAGAGCTGTCAGAGAACGTGACAGTGTTCGGCTTTAATGGAGACTGCAATCTGTTGCCTGCGTGCTTCAGGGCACACACAGGAAGAGGAGACAACACACACACACACACACACTGTATCAGGCTGGGACACAGCCTTCATCACACCATACACACTTACACGAGTCGAGGAGTGTGAGTTACATACAACAACAACCTGAGAACCTTCCTTTTTTCCAATTCAGTTAAAAATACAAAAAGATTTTTCTTATCTTTAAATGTGGTCAATGTCACACTGTCAATGATGTAGTGTTATATACAGTGTGTGTGTGTGTGTGTGTGTGTGTGTGTGTGTGTGTGTGTGTGTGTGTGTGTAATTATCTGTTAATTTTATATTTAGATAAGAAGACAGAAAAGGTCTACTTCTCCTCCAACACTCTCTCAGACACACACACACACACACACACACACACACACACACACAACAGCTGTGTCCTAATCACCTGTCCTCTCTACTGTAATATCGGTGACCTCCTCTGACCTGAACACACCTGATCTTAACATCTGCTCTAATGTCTTTTCGACATCCCATAATATTCCTCACACAATCGCTTGTCTCCATCAGCATCTGCATTCAGCAGCAGTGTTGCTTGGACTTGGCCTACGATACCGGCTGTCCTTCTGCTCCACCCATCTGCGTTTTACACACACACACACACACACACACACACACACACACACACACACACACACACACACGTCTGCCAGCTCAGCAGATCCCCACAGCTCCAGCACCATGCGTGCATCCCCCCGACTGGCACGTGCCCGTCTCCCACGTCGCCGCCCTCCTCCGACACGCCTTCTGCCGTTAACGCAAACTGCGCAAGACGTCGTTAATATGCGCCTGCTAATTTATGCGTATGTAGGAGTTAATAGGTGGAGCTGCGAGATAATTGAGAGCTGGAACCGGAGCTTGTCCCTATATTAGAATCCATTACACACACACAAACACACACACACACACGCGTCCTGAAACAGCAAATGAGACCACGTTCCATGTGCCGTGTTTATGCAGATGTGCACGCATCTGGCAGCCGTGGCTGAAGATATGCAAAAATGCTTTGGGGGACGTGAGAAACCCGGAAAAAGAAAAAGAGTGATATGAATACCTTCTAGCAAAAAAAACAAACAAAAACAAAAGACACCTGAACTTCAGTGAGGAATAAAACACTCTGTGTGTCACGGCGACGTAGGGAACGAATCAATGACACGAAGGTATTAGTGTTACTTATGAATACGGTTTTCTAACTGAACGTCTTCAAGTGTTCAATTCTACAAAATCCTCCAACAAATTGTTTGTTTGTTTGTTTTTCTCTGAAAAATCGAATAAATCCAGTCCAAATCAATGACATCAAATTGTTATTTTAGTTCAAATTTCAAAATTGTTGCTAGTGGGCGTGGCCTGTAAAACATTAGTAGCTATAAACAGCTTCTAAAGACGACTTTGGGCCTTTTTACCCCTGGTCACTTCATGTGTTTTCTCTGGGCCTTTTTACCCCTGGTCACTTCATGTGTTTTCTCTGGGCCTTTTTACCCCTGGTCACTTCATGTGTTTTCTCTGGGTCTTTTTACCCCTGGTCACTTCATGTGTTTTCTCTGGGCCTTTTTACCCCTGGTCACTTCATGTGTTTTCTCTGGGCCTTTTTACCCCTGGTCACTTCATGTGTTTTCTCTGGGCCTTTTTACCCCTGGTCACTTCATGTGTTTTCTCTGGGTCTTTTTACCCCTGGTCACTTCATGTGTTTTCTCTGGGCCTTTTTACCCCTGGTCACTTCATGTGTTTTCTCTGGGCCTTTTTACCCCTGGTCACTTCATGTGTTTTCTCTGGGCCTTTTTACCCCTGGTCACTTCACGTGTTTTCTCTGGGCCTTTTTACCCCTGGTCACTTCATGTGTTTTCTCTGGGCCTTTTTACCCCTGGTCACTTCATGTGTTTTCTCTGGGCCTTTTTACCCCTGGTCACTTCATGTGTTTTCTCTGGGCCTTTTTACCCCTGGTCACTTCATGTGTTTTCTCTGGGCCTTTTTACCCCTGGTCACTTCATGTGTTTTCTCTGGGCCTTTTTACCCCTGGTCACTTCATGTGTTTTCTCTGGGCCTTTTTACCCCTGGTCACTTCATGTGTTTTCTCTGGGTCTTTTTACCCCTGGTCACTTCATGTGTTTTCTCTGGGCCTTTTTACCCCTGGTCACTTCATGTGTTTTCTCTGGGCCTTTTTACCCCTGGTCACTTCATGTGTTTTCTCTGGGCCTTTTTACCCCTGGTCACTTCACGTGTTTTCTCTGGGCCTTTTTACCCCTGGTCACTTCACGTGTTTTCTCTGGGCCTTTTTATCCCTGGTCACTTCATGTGTTTTCTCTGGGCCTTTTTACCCCTGGTCACTTCATGTGTTTTCTCTGGGCCTTTTTACCCCTGGTCACTTCATGTGTTTTCTCTGGGCCTTTTTACCCCTGGTCACTTCATGTGTTTTCTCTGGGCCTTTTTACCCCTGGTCACTTCATGTGTTTTCTCTGGGCCTTTTTACCCCTGGTCACTTCATGTGTTTTCTCTGGGCCTTTTTACCCCTGGTCACTTCACGTGCTGTCTCTGATCCGATATCTATCTGATTTGTTAAAACTGTTCCATTTACATTAGACCACATAAACGCGTCTCGGCGAATCGGATATCGATCCGATCTTTCTACTCCCGCCCAAAATGCCAGTACATTTGACCTCATTTCCGGGGTAATTGAAATGGAACACGTTTTGGTGTATGTGGTTTTCAGAACGCGATCAAAAAGAAGACGAAAAAAACAGCATTTACTGTTTGCTGCGTTTTCGCTGGCAGCAGCAGCGCATTTTAAGACCCGACAAGACGCCTGGGTTAAAGATCACCTACGAGTGACGTACTTCCATTTGGGAGGAGTATAGCGCTGACCTATGTGGCTTGAACAACCACATTCATTTACACCTGTCCAGTTTCATCTGAAACGCGTCCCAGACCACCTCCTGAAGTGGTTTGTACCGTCGGATTTATATCCGTCTCCAAAACGTTTCGGAGGGCATTTAGACCTGGTCTTTTTACCATCGGATAGCTATCTGATCACAGAAAACGTGTGAAGTCACCAGGTGTAAAGAGGCCCTTTATGAACAGAAATAAAGTGGTACAGTATAAATGGTATAATTTGCTAACTTTACACAGTAGCTACACGCACCAGACACACCAGTGATCTCGCCCACTACTTTACAAGCTTTATTTTTCTTCGTAACGTCTCTACACAGGTTCTGAATGCACTGAGATAATCTCAGGAAACACTGTAATACTGCGGCTTTTATTCCGTTCATGCGGGAACTAATGTTAAAGTCAAAAATGATGAAGATTTCTGAAAACAGTTTCTCTTCGGATTCAAACAGAGAGCCATAAATGAAGTCCCCGTCGCTATAGAAACGACCCATTCGGCTTCCAGAATTATTAGCCTGAGCCCTAAAAAGACAGATAAGATAAACAGATGAGGAAGAAAGTGTGACGCAATGCTTTCATCGCTTAAAACTAAAAGTCTCCCTCAAGTTATCATAGTCACCTGGACTTCCTGCTACTTCCTTCCTGTCTCACCTTCACTGCTACACCTTCATAACAGGTTCACTATAACCTTCAGATTCCCCAAACTCTCCAGTGCTAACAGGCCCACGCGTGAAGCCGTGTCATTATTGATTTACTTCAGATTTATCATTTCTCAATCACCAGACTGACTAGACAAAGTGATTGGGGGCAACAAAAAAAAGAAAGAAAAAAAAAAAATCCCTGCTCGCTTCTCGCCTCCTTCGCTCCATCAGCACATCTCTAATGAGGATGTCACTAGCAGGATTCATTTCAGAACGTTTAATTGATCCCTCAAACAGCTCTCATCCATCACAAATCCATTCAATATCTCACCGCTTTAATCTTGGCCAGCCTCTAATCATAACACCGGACCCTGGAAGAGAGGGCGCAGACGTGTTCAGTGTTCAGCCGGCGTTGTTACTGACCGCCACTTTAATCAGAATCAAAATCAAATATATAACCAAGTATCATGTGTTTACATGTACAAGGAATTTGTCTCGGTGTAATAATATAAAGAACTTGGAAAAATAAACAAAAATGAAGGAAATAAAAGAGAAACCGCAACGATCTTATAGTGTAAGATGTCAGAGTGTGTTTTAATGACCACGTTCGGTTCTGGATTTTGTTGATGAGGCCAATCACAAATTTCAGCCCATTTGATCCCAGTCAGTGATTCTATAATATGACTGATTAATTAGGTGTGTTTTGAAAACACACCTAATTCACATGGGGGCTTTTTGACCACCCCATTTTCACTATATTTGAAATAAATATATAAATATATATATATTTTGCGAAGATGTCCTATGGCAGCGTGAGAAAAATCCACCAATAGGAAGACGGCAGCGACGACAAGACCTGAGAACCGACATAAAAATCTTCTTATTACCTCAAGCAGGCTTTGAACAGTGTTTGTGTTTATGCGAGCTGGATTTCTGCGTGAGATCATTTCCAGGTCACGCCCATCGTTGACAGTAATTTTATGCTGTAATTTGTCAGACAAAGTTTTACTGATATCTCAGAGTGTGACCCCTAATAAAATGTAAAACCTAACCTGATTGCAAGCAAAACAATAAATAAATAAATAAATAAATCATTCAAAATTACTTTTACAAATTTTTGAATTAGACAAAATTTCAAATCTTGAGGTAATTTTTTTTGTCATATCGATTCCCTCTTTTTTTGGGTGCCAATATTTTTGGGAAGAGATCCAACTTACTCTACCGACATATTATTCTGATCAAATTCAGCACTGTTTGATTTTTTTCTCAAAATCCATAAGAAATTAATATTTTTCGGAACCTAAAAAGGTACATTTTTTTATTATTTTACTACAAAATGAATGCATAAATGATTCGTATTTCTCTACGTTCATTCTAGAAAGTAACAACGCTTAGCCGCCTAGCTTAGCTTATTTAGCTGCGTGTGTAGCAATACGATACGATACAGTTGTTGCTTGTGGGTGTGGCTTGTGAAATGTTAGTAGCTAGAAATAGCTTTTAAAAAGAAGTAAATTGCTTTCAATGTTAACAAACTGGACAAATGCACTAACTCAAATGTAATAGATTCTGTATCAAATGCAGTAGGTACAGAATCAAATGATGTAGAATCTGAGTCAAATGCAGTAGGTACAGAATCAAATGATGTAGAATCTGAATCAAATGCAGTAGGTACAGATCAAATGATGTAGAATCTGAGTCAAATGCAGTAGGTACAGATCAAATGATGTAGAATCTGAATCAAATGCATTAGGTACAGAATCAAATGATTTAGAATCTGAATCAAATGCAGTAGGTACAGAAACAAATGATGTAGAATCTGAGTCAAATGCAGTAGGTACAGAATCAAATGATGTAGAATCTGAATCAAATGCAGTAGGTACAGAATCAAATGATGTAGAATCTGAATCAAATGCAGTAGGTACAGATCAAATGATTTAGAATCTGAGTCAAATGCAGTAGGTACAGAATCAAATGATGTAGAATCTGAATCAAATGCAGTAGGTACAGAATCAAATGATGTAGAATCCGAATCAAATGCAGTAGGTACAGAATCAAATGATGTAGAATCCGAATCAAATGCAGTAGGTACAGAATCAAATGATGTAGAATCCGAATCAAATGCAATAGGTACAGAATCAAATGATGTAGAATCCGAATCAAATGCAGTAGGTACAGAAACAAATGATGTAGAATCCGAATCAAATGCAATAGGTACAGAATCAAATGATGTAGAATCCGAATCAAATGCAATAGGTACAGAATCAAATGATGTAGAATCTGAATCAAATGCAGTTTGTACTGAATCTGTAAAAAAGCTCTTTTAGTACGAATGAATGGTGCACAATGTGATCAAGGAGACAAACTAACGAGGTGAAAAAGGCCCACTTAGATTCCAGAGTGTGTTTAACTTCATGCTGCTCGAAACTGACGTTCCGATTGCTCCATCATTCTCTGTCCATTAACGCTATAAACATCAATCCCATCAATCCCCATAGCCACTTTCAAATCTCTCCAAATGATCCGTGCTAGCCTGCTGTTAGCATAGAAGTTTGCGTCTGAAATGCTAGACATCATGAATCTGGTGTCTGACATCATAAATCTGGTTCTTGCTTGTGGGCGTGGCCTGTTCAAAATGAGTAGCTATAAGTAGCTTCTAAAGACAATAGAAACAGAAATACATTGATTTCAGTGTTACATGCTTGGCTTTGAACTAGCTTCACTCACTCTCAGCTTAGCCAAACATGCTAACTGTACACGCTAGCTACACATACCAGAGACAAGAAGCGAGCACGTAGTTTGGATTTGTTCATTACAGACCACCTAATTTGCATAGAATTGATAAAATCTCAGTTTAAATGACATCTCAGACGACTCCACGTCACATCCCAGCTAGGAGACGTGAGCTCTGTCCTCTTGCCGCTGCTGCTTTATAATAAACGAGCTTGCTAATGAACTAATGAACACTTGCTAATTGATTGGCGAGAAAACGGCACATAGATCACAGAACGATGGCAGCTTGAAGGGACGAAAGGACGTAACGTCAATGCAAAACAGAACAAACAGAGAACGTTCTAGCATCTTTCAGTGATTTATCAGACTATTGAGTGTCCAGAGAGTGGATACGTGTATGACAATGTGAACTATTAAGAAAAAAAAAAATATATATATATATATATATATGTATACACAGGACAGCGCTATCTCACCCACTTTCTCTCATTGACCTATTTCTGGGTGAAGCTGCTGATACAGGGAGAGCGAACCCTCACACAGGGAGCCATTGTCTTTGATTAAGTAATTATCAGATATTATCAAGACTAAACAGAAGCCATTAACGGCTGGCCTGCTAGAAAACCCGGCTCATTTCCCAGCGGACGTGAGGAGGGCTCTCCCCGTTGCTAAGGCATTATCGCTACACACACCTCTCCTGTTCAATCTGGAACAACCAATTTTATTCTTTAATGAAGCTCTAATTGACTTTCATTAAAGAAGATCTAGGCTTTATTAATGAGAGCTGTGTAGAGACACCAGGCCTGAGTTTCTCACAAAGGTGCTGGTGGAACAAACATCACCTGAAATGTGAACAGTGGAGTCAGATCTAGATGCTAGTTAGCACTGCATCCGGGGATTTCTACTACCGTATTATACAGTAAGCCAAAAGCGATACGCTTATTTCTGCCGACATTGAGGGAGGGAATCAACGGACACTGCAACAGGACTGGAAGAAATAAAAAAACAGTTGATTCTGAATTGAATGCAGTAGATACTGAATCAAATGCAGCAGATTCTAACTTCATTAGAAAAGGTACTAAATCAAATCCAGTACATTCTGAATCGGATATTATAAAAAAAAATAATACAATATTTACAGAATCAAATGCAGTATATTCTGATTCAAATGCAGTAGGTACTGAATCAAATAAAGTAGATTCTGAATCGAATGCATTAGGTACTGAATCGAGTGCAGTAGGTAACAAATCAAATGCAATAGATTCTGAATCAAATGCAGTAGGTACCGAATCAAATGCAGAAGATTCCAACTTGAATACAGTAAGTACTGAATCAAGTGCAGTAGGTACCGAATCAAATGATTCGGTTAAAAGGCTCTTTTTGTATAAATGAATGGTGCATAATGTACTCAAGGAGACAAACTAACGAGGTGAAAAGGACCCACTTAGACTCCAGCGTATGTTTAACTTCATACTTTTGCGCTTCTCGAGATGCAGGACGTCCAAATTGCTCCATCATTCTCTGTCCATTACGTCCATAAACATACTGTATCAATCCCCACAGCCACTTGCAAATCTCTCCAAATTATCAGTGCTAGCGTGCTGTTAGCAGAGACATTTGCATCTGAAATGGGAGACATCATAAATCTGGTGTCTGACATCATAAATCTAGAGGCAGAAGACAGTTCTGCCAATGCAAATCAGTTTCTCTAGGCTTCCAGACAACAGGGGTGGGATGTGGAGGGGAGGGGAGGGGGGTTGAGAAGGGGTAGGGGTTGTACTCATGTTCACAGAACAGCCCGATTTCATTAGCCTAGCTCAGATGTGCATGTGAGCGACTGATTGAGTTAAACTGGCGTGATTGCGTTTTCGTAGCGGTGTGGTTTATTATGATTATTTTTTCACACACACACACGTATTAGCAGCGTCTTTTCTTGCCCTCTATCTGTGGCGAAGGTTAACTGGCCAGTCTGGTCAATATTGGTCAGCGTGTGTGCACAGCCACGCTCATCATCCGCGGCCTCAGCTGCTAAAGAAAAGCACAGCGGGGCAAACCAGAGAGCACAGAATGAAGGAAAGGAAAGAGGGAAGGAAGAGAGACAGGCAGGACGAGCAGGGAGCAGGGGCCGCCGGGCTTTAATTGAGTCCTTTGGGCCGTGCTTCGTCAGATCACAGGGCTTGTTACAGGAATCCGGTTTCATGCTTTTCCTAACAATGGGATTTGGTAGAAAAAGGATTTGTAGTCCTTTGGGATTCGCTCCCATACACTCCTCTAATGTTTGTTATTCCCATTTTTTAATCCCTTTGTAGTTCTAATGATTGCAATCCAATCACTTGAGCAAGGGAAAACACCGGCAGTTAGTGTGCAGATGAAAGGATACACACACACACACACACAC
>NC_083474.1:22657420-22692420 GCF_030014155.1 Tachysurus vachellii
GAAATAGTTCATTTGCAGTGTAAAAGTGTAGAACGTTCTAGATCACGAGACAGATCTTGGAAATACAGAGCTGTAGAGAAGACCCAGACGTAGTCAGCACCACACACACACACACACACGCACACGCACACACACACGGATGCACAACCAGGACAGGCATACAAATGGATGTTAATGGAGGAGGTAATGTGGAGACACATGCTAACGCACTGTAGTGCGCAATGTAGACGTAAAAACAAATGGAAACACAAGAGCACTGAAATGTGAAACTAGTGATGAGGAGCGGAAAAGAGTGAAATTGAGAAAACACAACAGAAGTGTACACAAATTAAACCTGTACTATTTCTAACATATCACCCCCCCCCATCCCCGCCAACCCCCACACATACACACACACACACACACACACACACACACACACACACACACACACACACACACACACACACTGCTATTAGGCCTGAAAAAGGAGTTAGGACATGCCACAAGGGGTTATCTTAGGGATGTAGGTCATGTAAAAAGAGAGGCAAAGCTTTAGGCAAAGCTACATAAAGATACAGACAAATATGGGTCCTATCGCTGAAGTCTAAACATAAACAGAAAAATGAAGAGAAAGAGAGAGATAAAGGGGGGAGGGGCGAGGGAGAGGGAAGGTCCAGACGAGGGTCCAACAGTGACCTTGTGGGACCTCAGGGGGTTTGACTCTGACCAATTAGAGAAAAAGTGACAGGCTGCCAGTGTGGTCTTGACACAACTGGACCTCACTGGATGCTAACAGCTCTAGGACCCCCTTACACCCCTCCATTTTTGCCCCTACTCACTCGGTCATTCACTCACCAGATCTTCTAGAAAAAAGTAGAAATCATGCATGGGGGGGTGGGAGTGGGGTATCTTGTTTTTTTCGACAGCAACGTCATGCCTGACCGACGCTGACATTTCAGCCTGTCAGGGTTCACAAGCCGTCTAACCTGTCCGTCTCGAACCGTCTATCCCGTCCCCCCAGCATGAAGCTCAATCCTCAAGAGTGGTAAACAACCAGGTATCTGATGTCAGGTGGGTTTCAGGTGGGTGCAAGATCATTTCCAATCATCCTATGATCTATGGTCTGGGTTTAACATGACAATGGAGGAGTGTTAAAAAAGAGAGGTGTGATGGCAAGCACTGGGTTGCCAGCTGTCAGGACACGAGGCTCATGCCCCGTGATTAACGAGGCCGGGCATAAAGCCACAGGGGCAACAAGGAGAGACCCCACCATTGTCAATGACAACAAGGCCATGTCATCGATCTCCCCGTATTTCCCTTTCAGACGTAGCGGATACCCCCCTCCTAACTCCTCCATTTTGGAGACCATGCCAGAGGCAGATACAAAAAGCAAACTGGAAGGGAAGGGTTTCTCCTCTGTGGCCTCGAGTCAGAGCTGGAAATCAGCAGCCTGGAAAATAGCAGTGGTGTTGTCACCTTCACTCAGAGTTCCTCTCCTCCGGTTTTCCTTCACCTCCTCCTGACAGATTTGTCTTAACCTGTATTTGCCCGCTGACGTATCACTTGGCATTACTTCAGCAACTCTACTTTAAACCCCAACTTTACTAATCAGCCAAGTGATATCTGATGTTTTGGGTAATGCGACGCTGCAATGTAGCTAACGCTGCGAAGAAGTGACCCTATGCTCATACGGTATAAAGCATCTGAAGTGAAGTCGTCTATCGACAAGAAAATGATGAAATATTAAAGGGGTAGCCATCTTGAAAAACGAATTACTGTAATCCCATATAGAAAAAAACACCATCGATTATACTTTCTTTCAGGAAAAAACATTATTTTTTGAGAATTTTCAGACCATCCAGGAGTGGGGCAACTGCTTTAATCACAGGATCCCGTCGCTGGTATTGGGGAACGTTCTATCCTATATATGTTAGAGCTCTATTACATCTAAAAAAAAAACTAAAATCTTAGTTTATACTCTGGCTTATGATGAATTCTAGCTAAATCTTGCTAGGTCTTAACATTTAAGTTTGAACAACAAGAAGTTTACCAGATTCTCCTCCATGGTATGAATGGATCCGCGGCATTACCACACATATATTTACGCCTTCTAGGCCTCGTCTAGCAAAATCTGACAGTGGAATTGTGGTATAGGGTTTGTGGTAACTGGCTTTTTGTTCAGGGTTTAGAGGAACTGGCCTGGCAGTTTGATGGAGATACAGTAGATGGTACTTCCTTGTTGTATCTCCACTGCAAAATAAGTGATTGATGGATTAAATTTGGATGCAAAAAAAAGTGTAAATTTATTTTTTTTTTTTGTCATTTACAACCAGAAAGTGTAAAATCAACTTGTATCCAAAAGATTTTTTCAAGCCTTGTGGCCAATCTGGAGCAGAACCCGATGCTTAGTGCTAAGCCAAAGAGATTACCTCCCCTTAGCCTGTACTTTTTTCGCCCTCCATGAAGGGCCTATGGGAAGGGATCTGTGATTGTTTATGGATTTGGCCCGTGCCTGGATAACTCACTGATCCAAGAGGAGCTGCCCTGAACAGCGGGGTATTGCAAGTCGAGATCTTCCTTGCAGCTGAGACCAGAAGGCTGGATGCCATTTTTCTGAGTTGCTTTAGGACTAGGAGGAGGTGGAGAATGACGGCAAAGTGCGATGATGGAGAGGCGCTGAGTGCTGCACAGCATGAGGGTGGAGCTCGGCCAGGCTGACAGCTGCCACTCAAAGGAAGTTAATGACACCACATTGCTGGCATGCCCTTCCATACAACTCTTTTTTTTTTTTTCCCTCAACCCGGTCCAAATGTCTGGCTGAAGCTTGGCAAAAGAACAGCAACAAGATTCAGATCTGGGGAGGGGAAGTGAAGGAGAAAAAGAAAGACAAAAGGGGCGGAGGTGACTGGGTGATGAGGATGAGCATGGGGCTTATGGATTTTGCCCAGAGGCTTCGAAACGGCATGCGAGTACCGTGGGGGGTGCGAGCACATGTGCAAATAGACGAGGAATATTTATTACAATCAACACCCTGGTTGGCACTGCTGGGTGACTTTTAGATGAATGGATGTATCTCCTGCCGTCCTCCCCCACATACCCCCCCTCTCCAAACGCAACTAATCGAGTCAAGTGACTTATTAAAGCGCACAGGGAATGAGCGGCTAATTTCATTAGCTGCCCATCAAGAGAGACCCCCGCTATCTGATTCGCGCACGGCTGGAGAGGGAGGAGCCGAGCTTGTGGGTGTCAGTTATCATCCACATACAGCTACGGCTATGCAATCAGACAATGAATGATAGAGAGATTTAAATAAAGGATAAAAAAATGACTGGAGCAGGAATTGTTCAAACCGTGCTAATAATTTTTTGCAAGTATTTTTTTAGAAACTCTAATTCTAAAGGCTTTAGCAAAAAAGCTCCAACAACATCTTATAAATAATTCCAAAAGTTTATGTAGTTTTGTTTTTAACGAGTCTGCAGTGTTAGAATTAAAGCTGAAACTAAGTTATTCAGCATCTTCAGGACAGAGGAGTTCCTCCAGTTTTGTTCTGTTTAATTAAGTGCAAAATGGTTTAAAAAACAAAAGTTAGTGAGGAAACAAGTGTCTATAGCTGCTTTAACTGCGAACAGGAACAAACGTATTTAATGCAACTATAAATATATAAAAAGCCTGAGATGTTGATTATTACTCACTCACTCACTCATTTTCTACCGCTTATCCGAACTACCTCGGCGTCATCGGGCATCAAGGCAGGATACACCCTGGACAGAGTGCCAACCCATCACAGGGCACACACACACACTCTCATTCACTCACACAATCACACACTACGGACAATTTTCCAGAGATGCCAATCAACCTACCATGCATGTCTTTGGACCGGTGGAGGAAACCGAAGTACCCGAAGGAAACCCCCGAGGCACGGGGAGAACATGCAAACTCCACACACACAAGGTGGAGGCGGGAATCGAACCCCCAACCCTGGAGGTGTGAGGCGAACGTGCTAACCACCAAGCCACCGTGCCCCCCATGTTGATTATTAATGAATGAGAAATTGCTGTGGAATAAGAAGAGTAAAACCTTTAGGAAGTAGTGTTCTAGAAAACTTATGGAAAAGTTACTTATGGAAAAGTTACTAATCTCCACTCCACATGGCGCTGGATTCCACCACCATATTGTTGATGATTGTCCAACAACAGCACGAGACAGCATGAGCGTTTTCTATCTTATGTAACGTATTATAAAGATAGCTATAATGCGTAATGACAATTCGAACAATGTACCGTATGACGCTGTGTGAAGATAGAACCAGCAGAAAAAAAACACTAGCAACAGCTCGTCCAGCGTAACGATCTATCAGGGCATGTCTGATGACACAGATAAATTTTAATACTCTATGACAGCTCCTAGTTTAGGACATGCCTGGGCAGTGCATTAGTGAAGGTTCAGTACAGGGTCAATCAATGGTCATACAGAGGTCATATCTCAGGGGAGGAGCAGGGTTCCTCCAGGGTTCCTCCTCTTATCTCCACACACATGTCACAGCCACTGCTCTCACTTTCTCATTAGATGCCATAAACAGTACAGATTTATGTTCAGACCAGGGTCAGGGCCAACGATCCCGGATAGAACCGAAGTCCGAAATCAACATCATTCTTACGATACAGACAAATCAGTGCTTCACTGGATTCCGTGGATTTGGACTGTCTGAGCTGCGCTGAGGAATTATATCAGATAATTAGATGAAATTCTAATAAATTGGATATTTCTTTTCCATTACAGATGCTTTTGGATGGCTTGTGATGAATAATTCAGTGTTGCAAAGTTTTTTTAAGCCTCGTTTTAATTCAGTTGTTCTTCTCGGAACTGTTGTTCAGGAGTTATTATCATCTTTTAAGGAATCTTCACCGTTAAAGAAAGGCATCTCACTACACATATACCATCGTAAAATATAAAAAAGACGATTATTTTGGAGAAAAAAATCGTCTTTTTTATATTTTACAGTCCAAATACAAATCTCAGGTGTTTTTAAACCGAACATAAAGTGAAGATTCGTTCTTCTGAAAGCAGGAATAATAAAAGTAAAAAAAATAAAATTAAGAATATGATCAATGTGATAATTATATCTAGATGCTTTAAAACATGTCTGTGATATGTAATATGTAGCGTGATAGCCTGGTTTTGCCAGCAAGCTGCCAGCTAAATAGAATAATATATAACAGATTTATTTTCAATCTGAAAGAAAATAAATAAATAAATAAATAAATAAATAAATAAATAAATAAACAAACAAATCTTAGCATGATTAGTATCTAATGCACTGCTTTCAGAGGTTGTAACCTTTACGGGGAAAAATGCTAACATGATAGCTGCAAGTGTAGTGACAATTTCTCACACACTCTCTCACTCGTGCGAGCGCACACTCACACACACACAAACACACACACACACACACACACACACACAAGTGCAGTGTGCATAGAAATCAGAAGTGCGCCATTCAAATGCTAAACACAGTGTTATCTACAGAACGCTCTTCACTGCTCTGTCCTGCTTTACATCACCGAGGGCAAAGTGATTATTTACACTACGCCCTGTGTGTGTGTGTGTGGGTGTCAGAAACGAAGACTCACACATGTATTTGACATTATGTCCACAAATGTTAAGTGTTTTTTTATCGTTTAGAAAAGTCTGAGCCCACAGACGTGTAAAGAACATAACTCTCTCTTATTGCTCTAACTTTTTCATGGTGTGCGTTATTGAGCCTTTTGTCAGGAGACGTTAGGAGAAGTTCTGAGACGTTAGGAGAAGTTCTGAGACGTTAGGAGACGTTCTGAGACGTTAGGAGATGTTTTCCTCGCTTGATATTTCTTTTAAATTGTCTCTATGAGCTACGTGATCGGAGATTGTCACATTTATTTATTTATTTAGTGGTCTTGTTTGCCAGGGTTTACGTGTGTATTTGCTTGTGTTGTTTACTGTGTGTGTGTGTGTGTGTGTGTGTGTGTGTGTGTGTGTGTGTGAGAGAGAGAGAGAGACAGAGACAGAGAGAAGCTCACGCCTAGTGTCCGGGTATCTCAGGGTTAGGTCTAAGATCAGATTACTGAACTGTGCAGGAAATGAAAGTAGGTGACAGTGAGTAATCACCATTTGGTGTGTGTGTGTGTGTGTGTGTGTGTGTGTGTGTGTGTGTGTGTGTGTGTGTGCAACAAAACTATAAGCTACAGTTATAGCAAGACTTATTATGTGGCCATATTACAAAATTAGTGTACATAAAGAAAAATCCTTCATGGACTCATTGACTATGAATCGTGTTAATAATATATTACTACTGTACATTCCTTAAGGATGTGTTATAAAGTGTTCTATTAAGTTTTTATGACACATCATGCTTAGACATGTGACTATGACATGTACAGATGCACATCTAAGGTGTTAGTGATGCTCTATAGCACGTCCATTGCATTGTAAGACGCATTATGAGTGCTGCCATGGTAACATATCCGACGCCCATGTGTTAATAATGCATTATTAGTGCATTCGTTACACGAGAATTTCTTATAAAGCATCATATAACAGCAGTAGTTATGTGCATTTGTGAATCGTGATTAGTTTATGAAGCACAAGCAAATGATTTCATTATGTCAGGATACATAAGACATAAATAGCATGTATAAAACTTAGCTTATATGTGATATAAAGCGTCAGAGTGTGTTCTTATGACATGACAAGTGGCGGACATGTATACATGCATTTATAAGGTGTTAGTGATGCTTTATAACATTCCCATTGTATCTATAAGGCATTATAAGTGTTGTGGTAACATTTTATGGTAACATTTCCTAAGAATCATGGGTTAATAATGCATTATAAGTGCATTCGGTATACAACCATTACTAATGATGCATCACATGGCAACGTCATGCATTTTTGAGTGTTGCCATAGTAACATTTCCTACAGATCATGCTGTTAATAATGAATTATACGTGCATGGGATGCGGACATAAGACTTATATGGCATTTATAATACCACATATAAGCGTTATAAAGAGTTTCAGCTTGTTCAACAGGACACGGCATGCTTTAGACATGTAAATTGCACGACATTTATACAAGCTTTACTCAAGGTATCAGGACGCTGTATAACATGTCCATTGCGTCTATGAGGCATTATGACTGTTGCCGTAAAGAGGTAATGATGCTAATATGAGAATTAGGAAGTTTTCACGTTGACAGGAAGAGTGGAGAAAGTCGGTCAGGACGGAGAAAGAGACACGGAGACTCGGGTTACACGGTCGTCTGGTACCGCATGACCTTTGACCCGAGGTAACCTGAAGAGCTGAAGACAACAGCTGGCCACCAACAAGTCATAACAGTGACTTAGGGGTTATAACTTCATGTCAGAGTGTGTGTGTGTGTATGTGTGTGTGTGTGTGTGTGCGTGTGTGTTTGTGTGTGTGTGTGTTTGTGTGTGTGTGTGCGTGTGAGTGTTTGTGTGTCTATGTGTGTGTGTGCGTGTGTGTTTGTGTGTATGTGTGTGTATGTGTGTGTAGTGTGTATGTGTGTGTGTGTGTTTGTGTGTGTGTTTGTGTGTGTGTATGTAGTGTGTATGTGTGTAGTGTGTATGTGTGTTTGTGTGTGTGTTTGTGTGTGTATGTAGTGTGTATGTGTGTAGTGTGTATATGTGTGTTTTTGTGTGTGTGTGTTTGTGTGTGTGTTTGTGTGTGTGCGTGTGTGTGTTTGTGTGTTTGTGTGTTTGTGTGTGTGTGTGTGTTTGTGTGTGTGTGTTTGTGTGTGTGTGTGTGTTTGTGTGTGTGTGTGTTTGTGTGTATGTGTGTTTGTGTGTGTTTGTGTGTGTGTGTTTGTTTTTGTGTGTGTGTGTTTGTGTGTGCGTGTGTGTGTGTTTGTGTGTATGTAGTGTGTGTGTGTGTTTGTGTGTATGTGTGTGTTTGTGTGTGTTTGTGTGTGTGTGTTTGTGTGTGCGTGTGTGTGTTTGTGTGTGTTTGTGTGTGTGTGTGTTTGTGTGTGTGTTTGTGTGTGTGTGTGTGTGTGTGTTTGTGTGTGTTTGTGTGTGTGTGTAAGTACAGGGCCACCTTGTGATGTCTTAAATGATTCAATACACAGCGGGCTGAACCACTTTCGGGGGTCTACAGGGATGCAGAAGGGCAAGTACCATTTCTACCATTTGTAGTCTAGCATGAAAACTATTAATTCACTAATCTTTATGAACTCTTCTTCATCTGGGAAGAACATAAGTAGCATTATTAGTGTGCTTTAACAGGTTATTACATCATACTGCTTATTACATCACAACGGTATTACAATTGTGGCATCTGATTGGTCAGAAGGTGTCGATTCTTTGTCTAAAACAGCAGCGCGGACAATTCTATTAATGCGCTCTGTCAGATGTGTTGTCATTTCTATCTGTGTGTGTGTGTGTGTGTGTGTGTGTGTGTGTGTGTGTGGATGGCAAATAGCCCTTAACAACTGTATTGTTTGTGGCAGGTGATGACACGGTTATTCCAGAAAGTTCCGCAGTCGTGTGATTGTGCGTGGATGTGACTCTATTAAGTGCACAGGTTCAAAAGCACATCATCCATCAACGAGGAGACGGCTGAGGCGGCACGATAAACCTGGATGATCACACACACACACACAAACACACACACACAAACACACACATACACACACACACACACACACACACACAGGGTGCTGGACTTGTGTGTAAGTGTTTCTTGTAAGCGTTTACTCTGGAACATTACGACAGAATGTTTCCTCGTTCTCACATGATGGATTACGGCATCGGAGGAGTCTCAGAAGGTCGCTCTCCAAGCATCCCGAGCGAAGCTGCACCCTCCGAGAGCCGCTTTAAAGAATTACGCTGGCTGGAAAGAATAGAAGGAGATACGAGGTCTTTAGGGGTCAGCGGATCCAATCCCAGCGTCAGAATTCACCGCCTCCCGGGAATCCACTCTCCCTCCGTCCCGGATCGCCGTCTTATCGAGGTTTCCCGTTTCTATTATCGGACCCGTGCGGTCCGGCGACGACCGGGCCAAGATTACTATCAGGAAGTCCAGAGTGACAGAGCGCTCGCAGAAGACAGTCCGAGTCAGGAAGCATGCGACTGGACTCGAGTCAATAGTCTGTCCTGTGATTGGATTTAAATGATCCATTCAAATGATCCCTTGCTTTAGGGCTCTTTTTTGTTGAAGCCAGGCAATCATGTAATGGAGTTTTAAGTAGTTTAAGGTCATCAAGACTACGATGAATCAATCTCACAAAACAACACACACACACACACACACACACACACATATACAAATCACAGAAAAAAAGAAAGAAATGCAAATGCAGTGCCTCCAGCTTTAGGTAAATTGACCTACAGAGAAAAAAAAAAAGGCTTTCAAAGCCGGCGCTCGCTTTCACAATGAGACGACGATCAATAAAACGGCAAAAGAGCTTTCAATTATTTACAAATCGCCGAGCTGATAGGATTTAAGGGAAGCGGAGCTCAGGTCCAGGAAGGAAGTTGCTGCTTTGTTACAAAGCGAAAGCGCTGAAACTTTACATTTCATAACGGTATCGTGTCATCTGTGTCATCTGTGGTCCTGCAGACTCGACTGCTTCTGTCTGCTAAAAGGTGGGAATAAAGTGATGGATAAATCACAGCAGATCCTTTGGGCGAGAGACACTGCAACGTTACATGATTTTCTCTCTCTCTCTTTCTCAAAGAGGCTAAAAAATGAACACAACAATAACTGCGAAGGCATCGGGGACGTCCAGTTAAATGTAAGCATGTGTTGTGTGTGTGTGTTGTGTGTTGTGTGTGTGTGTGTGTGTGTGTGTGAAAGAGAGTAAGCGAGATAGAGACAGAGCAAAAGAAAGAGTAAAAATAAAAGGAAAAGATCATTCCTTGTGTGTGTGTGTGTGTGTGCGTGAGTGTGTGTGTGTTAGTGTATATGTGTGTGTGAGTGTGTGTGCGCACACTGAAGTTTCATGGGACAGATGATTTATCTGCTTTCAAAAGCGCCAATTTTACATTCCACATTTTCACACAGCCTAAATCCCTCTGAAGTTTTTTCTCTCTCTCTCTCTCTCTCTCTCTCTCTCTCTCTCTCTCACACACACACACAAAAACAAACACACACAAAAACAAACACACACACACAAATATTACACATGCCCAGTCTAACTTAACCACAGAGACTGACACTATTGTCCCAGACTCTCAAAGATCAAACCGCAGCCTGTAATCCCAGAGAGATGAATGTGTGTGTGTGTGTGTGTGTGTGTGTGTGTGTGTGTATGTGTGTGTGTATGTGTGTGAGATAGAACGTTACATATAACTTACATCTCGGACACTGGAGACTACGTCTGTAAATGTTGCGTAAACATCTCCTTACACAAAATTTCCCAGATTCAGGCATTACACGATGTGAGTCACCTGTTGCTATGGAAACGATACCTGTTACAGATAATCATCACCTTCAATAGGAATGAAAAACCAGACACTGTGGCACTGTGGGTGTTAAGCGTGTGTGTGTGTGTGTGTGTGTGTGTGTGTGTGTGTTTATCTACATAATTAGTCTCATCTTCCTTTATTAGACTCTTATAATGCAGAACACACTTTGTCTTCCTCTAAATAATTACATTTTCCAACCAGCCACAAAGCAAAGCCGGACTAACGACTCGCCTAATTGGTGCCGTTTCAGTTTGGATCGTTCGCTCGACATTCCCGAGAAATGTAGAAAGAAAGAAAGAACAGAAAGAAAGAAAGAACAGAAAACAAGTTTTTCAGTCATGACATCTGTTCCACAGCTTCATCGTTAGCCTACTTTTTAAAGGTTACAAAGCGACAGGAACTGGTGTAGGAACGCTTGTTTTCTTTTACACTCATAGAACATGAAAAGACTATTAAACAACTCATGAAACACACACACACACACAGATTATATTCCCTACACACACATACACACACAGACAACTATGTGCTCAATTATAATGCCTTATACACACACACACACACCTGCGGAGACAAGCCAGTCTAATTAACATTTTCCTGGAGTACAGCTGCAACTTGTCACACACACACACACACACGCACACACACACACACACACACACACACCACGAGCACTGAAATCCGCCACACTGGCAAATTTATTCAACAAGGAGCTCGTTTCCACCTGACACACACTTCACAATGATTTATGAACCTGCTCATTGACCCAGTTTATGTTGAATATGGAAGGAGTGAGAGAGAGTGTGTGTGAGAGAGAGAGAGAGAGTGAGAGAGAGAGAGAGAGAGAGAGAGAGAGAGAGAGAGAGAGCTACTGACAGCACTTCCACACTAGCTAGGGACACTACAGGACACTATGGACAGAGCACAGAGTCACAATCTGAACAGTGGAACAGAACAAGATTAGGACAAAACGAAGAAACAGAGAGATGAAGAGAGGGAGAGATGAAGAGAGAAAAAGATGAGGAAACAGAGAGATGAAGAGAAAGAGAGATGAAGAGAAAGAGAGATATAGAGAGGGAGAGATGAAGAGAGAAAAAGATGAGGAAACAGAGAGATGAAGAGAAAGAGAGATGAAGAGAGGGAGAGATGAAGAGAGGGAGAGATAAAGAGAACATTTGAAAGTGAGACAAAGAGATAAAAGAGAGAGAGGCGAGAGAGAGATACATGAAGCAAGGGAGTGATGAAAAGAAAAAGAGAGGGAGAGACGAAGAGACAAAGTGAGGGAGACATCAAGAGAAGGAGAGAGGAAGAGAGGCGGAGACAAAAAGAGAGAAAAAGTGATATGAAGAGATGAAGAAATGAAGAGAGGGATAGATCAAGAGACTAAGGCAGGGAGAGACGGAGCACAGGAGAGATCCAGAGGGAGAGAGGAAGAGATGGAGAGATCAGAGATGGAGAGAAGGAAGTGAGACCAAAAGAAGGGGGAAACTTGATGGTTGAACATGAATCTGTGGTCTGTAATCTGTTTAAAGATCAGTTTCTGTTTCCACACACTAGTGCGTGAACCCGTCTGTCCTGAAGCACTGACACCGGAGACTCCTTATAAGGATGCTTATAGAAGGTTATAAGAACTGAGACTTAGTAGAAATCTTTCAGCTTCAGCTTTCTATAATCATAACCAACATGTCAGCTACATTAGAGCAGCTCTTCTGTGAGACCGGAAAGGACCGGACCGGACCGGACCGGACCGACAAGCCTTCTCTCCTCAATCACACCAATCAATGAGCTTTAAGTATCCATCATCCTGTCGCTGGTCCACCGGATGCCCTTCCTTGGAGAACTTTGAGTAGGTTCTGATCACTGCACATCAGGAACATCTCACAAGGCCGACTGTTTTATAGAAGCTAGTCTAGATGTCACTAAGAACAAAGATCTCCCAGATCCATCATCGCTGGTCTACTTTTCCTGCTGCGACTTGAGAACTGAATCGTCTATGTACACGGCAAATTCTCACACTACATCTGAGTGTACACGCGTGACCAAAATGCTTTCAGGTGAAAATAATTACAAACATGATACAGAGTCATTTACATTTATACAACTGACCAAAATATGGGCTAAGGGCCTTGCTCAGGGGCCCCAGGAGAGGCAGCTTGGTGGACCTGGGATTCAAAGTCACAACCTTCTGATTAATAATCTAACACCTTCACCACTGAGCTACTTCCATACAAGATCAATACTCTGTGAAAATCCCTCACAGCAAGATAATGTAGCTGAGTGCAGGACAGATGTGGACCAAACAACACCAGGGGACTTGAACAATTCTCCTCGACACCCAGTGCATGAACACCAAAATAAATAGTTAGAAAAATAATCTCCCAAAATCTAACCCTTACCCTTAAATTTATGTCAAACTCCGGAAATTTGCTACGTAGTGATGCCTAACAACCCACGATTTTACAGTTACCATGGTAACGAGATTGGAACCGTCTCATCACTGCAGACCGAGTTCTGTTCTCTGCCCTGAAACCGACCCAGTCGCTGTAAGGTTAAAACTCAGTGTGGGTCCCAAGCCCAGGTATAATGGAAGGGTCACGTCAGGAAGGGCATCCGACCGGAGGCGACCCGGATTTACATTTACTCTAATAAATACTGTATGAATCTATGTTTCTGAGCTACATCAGATATCTACCGGTCCTCGTATTTAATCCACACCGATCTATTTCCTAACCTACAGCAATCTCCCACACACTCTTAGCTCTCTTTGCTACATCGCTCTAGGTCGATACTTCAAGCGACACGCTTGTCTGGTTAATCCCGCTGCACCTCCCTCCAATCTGCTTTCATATTAATAATGCAGCAAAGATTCATTCAAACGCTCTTCTCTGGCTGCTCCGTGGCCCACATCGGGCTCCCGCTGATCCGGGCGACTCCAGCGGTGCGCAGGACGCCTGCCTTCAATCTGTTTCCACACGGCTATTCAGAGAGCTCGCAGGGGTCCTGTAAGGCCTGAGATACGGCTACGGGGTCAAACGCAGGGAAGCGAAGAACACACACAAGAGCCTCCGGGACAAAGACGGGCGTTTACGCTCTGAAGATGAGGAGAAACGGAACGAGGCCGAACGACTTTCTACACCTTGCTAAAGGCTTACAGAAATACTTTTAAGAAGACTTTTAACAGCTCCGACTGTTCGAGCCAAATGTTAATACGGAAACAAAGCTGATGCAGACAATTATGATCAAAGCTTGTGTTAGAGTTGCAAACATAAATCAACACTTTCTAACCAATCAGAATCCAGAACTGAAAGCTTCTATGGATATTTACTTCCTTCCAACGTGGCCGACTTTTTTTTTCCTGCCCCGTTTCCATTAGCTCTTTGGTTCTTTGCGGCATCATCCGGCTGTACTTCCTGTATCCTTTCATCCTTTTGACATTGGTAACCTTTACCCTTTCACCCCTGAGGCTATAAAGTGATCAACACTCCATTTAAGATCTAACCAGTAGAGAGAGAGAGAGAGAGAGAGAGAGAGAGAGAGAGAGAGAGAAAGAGAGCGCGAGAGAGAGAGCGAGAGAGAGAGCGAGAGAGAGAGAGTGAGGAGAAGCTGGAAAATAAAAGAATAATCGAGAGACTTCATCAATTTTTCATGAATTTTCATTTGGGCGAGGAGACCCCTCTTAAAGCGATCGATAGATCAAGCGGCTGTCACACAGTTAGCACCTGGGGGCTGCTGCCATGGTCACGGAAGAGCTGGGAGAAGATCAGAGACAGCTTGCAGAGGCAACACACACCCCCTACAATGCTTCACGCATATATACACATCCTACAAGTCCCACACACACACGCACACACACACACACACACACACACACACACTTCCTGTTGGCACTTCCTTTTCCCTGCAGCACCGTTCAGCATCATTAATTACTGTTGATAAATATGACAATGGAGCATAAACGCTGGGATTAAACCTAATAACATTATTCAACAGACTACAAAATATATACGTGACACTTGTAACCTGATTGGCTGGAGTTTGATGTAAAGAACGCTGTAACTTCAGCCACTATTCAGCTCTATAATGAGATGCAGTACCAAATATCCAGTGGGAGGAGCTAGACCTGATTAAACTCCGCCTCCAACTCCAAACCCATGACAAACACACTGTGCTTCCTAGACCTACATTTAAAAACAAAATCATGTGACTGGATATAAAACAACGCCGTCCACTAAGAAAGTTCTCCACCCTTTCCTAATGAATGTTGTCTCTAAATCATCTCCAACCTGCCAATGTTCCTCCCATCGTTTCCATCCCCAGCACATAGAACGAGAAAGCTTGGCGATGAAGACATGAAACTAAAAGGAGGAAACGGCACGATGGAAAAAAAACTAAGTACTTTTGTTTCTTGCTTTTTTTTTTTCTTTTTTTTTTTCAAAACCAATAAAATTTAAGACCAGATCATCTAAGCCCATAAAGCTGAATCGAGCTCTCAAGCATGGCTTTTCTAACCCTTCATCCATTTTATGACTTGTTCTGATTGCCGTCTATTTTAAGACGCTAATTGTATGTTATTTCCTGTATTAGGCGCAGACCAAACTTGTATGTCCGTGTAATCACACAATTATTGGCCAACAGCAATCGACATTAAACAACAAACAAAAAATGTTCCAAGGTTGGAGCTCGCTTCTGTCTCCACAGACACACACCCACACACACACAAATCTTTTTCACATCTTTGGGTCAAAATCAACCATGAGGTCATTCTGGAAAACTTTATGAAAAACCTAAAGTAAGCACATGTGAGAATCAGAGACTTACATGCTACTTCCAGGGAGGCATTACGACTCACGGCTTCTCCGAGGTAGTTGCGAGCCACGCAGACGTAGGCGCCTTCGTCCGGTTTGCTCCGGCGTCCGTGGACTATTTTCAGGAAGAAGAGGGAGCCGGTGGGCAGCAGCATGCGGTGCGAACGAGAGTCGTCTTTGTCTGTCTCGACCCTCTCGCCGTCCTTGTACCACTCCACGGTGGGAATGGGTCGCCCCTCGGCCTTGCAGTTGAGGGTGGCGGGTTCGCCCTTGGACACGATCAGGTCAGAGGGATGCTCTACGATGCGGGGCGGGTAGTCCTCCTGCCGCAGACGAGATCCTGAAGAAGACACAGACAAGAGACAAGAATCCTTGAGTTTGGGTCACCAGCTTATAAAACTCCCCATGAATGAGCGTTTACTACAGAAACAACAGTGTATCAGACCCAATTTGACCAATCAGTATGGAGCATTATCGTTAACATAACAGCTCTGTCTTTGTATAAGTCCATATATTTTCTAAAGTATAATAGTTTCGGTGCTAAGCCTCTCAATTGAATCAATATTGACTGTAATTTATTTCAAGAGCAGCTTTAATCTTCATCTGGCTCAGACTTTAATCCTGTTCTGTTCACGACTTGGCAGCATTACATCCCTATCGTTTTATCTAACAATACAGTGGATTACATTAAATTCCTCAATATACAGTATAGCGGCGTCGTCGTACTCATGATCAATATTAACAGTGCTGATGGAAATCCCTTCCCCTGCTTGCTCATCCTTTTTACAGGAGAACAGGGAGGATATAACAGAGTAAGATTTTACAAGCACCAGTTTTACCTTAAAGCTAAAAAAAAACATATATTTATGTAATTATTTTTAAGTTCAAGCTATAAAAAATTACAATAAAAAAACTCTCAACACTTTAAATATTGTTGACAAAATAAACACGCTTCATTTGAACCAGAATTCAGTATTGATTTTATTTCATTTTATTCACAACAGCTAGCATGAAATTTCTACCCTTCAAACCCTTTCTACACTTTCTACCCTTCATCCTAGAGGCATCTAGAGATCTACCAGCTCCAGCTAGACTCTGTGATACTATAGAGGAGATGTGTACTCCATGTGGTCTTTTGCATCAATACAACATTTATCAGACTGTATATTTATAATCACACCCCCAGTGTCACCCATATGAGGATGAGGTTCCCCTTTGACTCTGGTTCCTCTCAAGGTTTCTTCCTTTACCATCTAAAGCCCTATTCGGACGGGATTAGTTTTATGTGGGGATGTGGAGTAATGCAATTTTACCTCAGGACATCTGTAATATTAATTGGCCAATTCGCACGGGACAAGACATCTCAGTAAAACTAGCAGAAGTGGGAGGTTTAACTCGCTTTACGCACCACAGTAACCTCCTTGTCGTCATGTGCGTATGACGTTGCTTCCTGTTATCACGTGCACAAACAGACAACATGGCGCCTCCATGCTTGCAAAACACGCCAAAAACTACTTTTAAACAGAAAATGAGGGAATTTTACCGTACATATTTACAGCGGGTCTATTCGGACGGGATTAGTATTACCTGAGGTCATTTTTCCGGACCTTTTTACAGAAGGTAAAAGTCGCCGTAATCTTTACTGACATTGTCCGTAATGATTACCGAGATGGCACATTCGGACGGGACCAAAATCACTGAGAATCTCTGGTAATAATTACTTTACCCCCACGTCCCCACGTAAAACTAATCCCGTCCGAATAGGGCTTAAGGGAGTTTTTCCTCCCCACAGTCACCTGAGTCACCTCAGACTTGCTCATTGGGGATAAATACAAACACTTTTAAATATATTTAATATTAATCACGAATTTTGTATTATATTAATCTTTATATTATTCTTTATATTAACCTTTTGTTCTATGTTTATGTTCTGTAAAGCTGCTTTGAGACGATGTCAACTGTAAAAAGCTCTATACACATAAACTGAATCAAACAGAGCTAACATAAACTACAGATAATTCATAAAACAGCTAGCATGAACTGTAGATCCTTCTTAACATAGCTAGCATGAGTTATATACCCTTCAAAAACAGCTAGCATGAACTATAGATCCTTCTTAACATTGCTAGCACGAGTTATGTACCCTTCAAAAACAGCTAGCATGAACTATAGATCCTTAACACAGATAGCGTTGACTATATAACACACCTAGCATGAATTCTACTGTACATGTATACGTCTCACAAAAAAGCATGAACTATGTATCCTTTATAACACAGCTAGCACAAATGATATACCCTTCACAACAGCTATCATGAACTATATACCATTCTACTGTACATATTTCATATCACAGTTAGCATGAACTGTATAGTATATCCTTCACAATAACTAGCACAATATACAGGGTGAGCCATGGAAATTAGCCTGTCCCCTGTTTGATGCCATTGCAGGCGGGCTACATTTCAGTGGTCCTCACTGTCCTCCCTGTCCTACTTCATAGCAGCTATCATTTACTATAGATCTTACTGTAGATCTTTCTTAACACAGCTGGCATAAAACATATGTATTTCATAACACAGTAAAATGTACTGTAAAACAATTATCCTTGAAACAGCTAGCATGAATTATACAGTATATCTTTCACTAGAGCAAGTATGCACTACTGTGTTCTTCCTTCGTTACACTGCTAGCATGAAATCTACAACAAGTATTTCATAACACAGTTAGCATTAACTGTATAGTATATCCTCCACAACAACTAGCACAATCATTTTATAAAAAACCTTACAGTTCCACTTTAATCCTTGAATTCCCACCACCTGTCTTTGACTTGTCAATCTCAAGACTTATTTTCTTCCCACGTCATCCCCAAGTCCAACCTTTTTACCCAAAACACTAATTCCGGGTGTCCTAGCAGGCCATTTGGGACCTGACCCATATGACAGAGGGCTTCCGAGGGGTTAGATCCACACTGTGTTAAAATGCTAATCCCCTGAGCCTTTCCCTGCATGGCTCTGCTTCATGTATGGTTGATGCTGGCAGGCTGCGCTACGAGTCTGGCTCTTATGATAATAGTGTGTGAGAGAGCGTGCGGTGAAGCCTTAATCCCAGCGATAAGGAGCCAAGGGCCACCCTGCATTTACATTACTGAAGTTTGGACGAGCTGGAGACAAAAGCAGACCCTGATCCCCTAAAAATCCCAGCCAAAGACAGGGGCTTAGCTTGATGGGCTAATGCTTCCATGCTAGTTTTATGCACTTCAATAAGATGCGGCTGGTTGTGACGACACTGTGGTTTCTAAAATGCCCCGTTCCCACTCTTTTCACAGATTTGAATAGTTTAACTCGGAGTTTAGAAAGGCATAAGGGTGAGGGTCATTGTTTACACTGCATGAATACTTTATGAATGCATGTGTGAGAAGATAAAATAAATAAGGATATTCTCTTTTAAAGCAATCATGCTAATGCTACAAACTGCACTGGCATTTATGCTAGCTGTGTAATAAACACTAGTTATATAATTCATGCTAGCTGTTGTGAAAGATATATAGTTCATGGTAGCCATGTTAAAAAACTATATAGTTCTTGCTAGCTGTTATGAATTGAACATGGTTCATGCTAGCTGTCGTCAAAGAACATATAGTTCATTCCAGCTGTTATAAACGGTATATCCTTCGTGCTAGCTATGGTAAATAAAAATGTAGTTTATGTAGGTTATGAATGATTTATAGTTTTTTTTTATAGTTGTGTTAAGAGGGTTATATTGTACATATCATTTTGGATGCTAGCTATGTTATTAAGTATTTATAATGAATTATAATCATGTTAGCTGTATTCTGAAGGAATTAGAAATAGTTAATGCTAGATTCTCCTAAGAATATACAGTTCATGCAAGCGGTGTTAATGAGTATATATTGTTTAGTATAATCATGCTAGCTGCATTATAAAGGATATATATTTCATGCTATCCATGTAATAAAGGCTATATAGTTCAAAGGACCTCTTGAGAAAAAGAAACAGGGACGAGAAGCTCCCTCAGGGGACCAGGTGTACTACTGACGTACAGAGCTAAGGGTTGAGGTTTGTGGAGGAAGGAAAGTACAAACAGGAGGCTTTTTGTTTAGGAGGCTGATAAGAGCTTGAATGCTGGTGGTGCATAATCCTAGCTAACTGTGTGGATCTGATAACCAGAAACAGGACAAGATAGATACATGTTTCAGCCAGTACAATAATGTCTACTTTTTTCATGTCTCTAACAGCAGTCGAGTAAAAGAGAGAGAGAGAGAGAGAGAGAGAGAGAGAGAGAGAGAGAGAGAGAGAGAGAGATGGTTTGGGTGTATTCCCTTTTCTAAAGACTCCATAAGGTCAATTGTCTCCCACTGTGTTATATTGACCCCTGGTCTGGAGGAGAAGGCTTCTCCACACTCCAACTAATTTTGGCTAATCCCTGCCATTTCCCTCTCATTGATTAATGATCAGAGCTGCTGTCTTTTATCTAAGTGGGGCAACTGACAGGAAACTGGGCTCCCTGAAGTTAAACAACTGCGACAGTGACTAATGGATTATTACCTAATCTGCTAAAGGCTAAAGCTTCGTTAGAAGGTTTATGTAAACATAAAATATGTGACATATGTAACATGTTCAACATCTTCTTGTCTCGTGTTATGGAATATCAAATCTATTTTAAAACAGCACTGATTGTTAGCGAAGCAAATGCAGGGAACACAACGAAGATAGCCGAAGAAGGTGTCGTCGGTAAAGTGACTGTTCTTGTCATGACGAGTGAGCCGGTGAGTGCGATGTGACCGGATCTTCATCCACTGACTGTGTGAATTATTTACCACCACACACAGCTCCCGGTTCATGCTAGATCAAGACCTCCAGGTCCTAATCAAACTCACAAGCTCATTCTGCCATGATGTTATAAATTAACAAAACTTGCTCTCATCAAATAAAAGAACTTGTGTCTCTTCATCGCGCTTTGTTCTCCGTGATAGGCGAGCCTTCACCAAATGTCACTGAGATTTCTTCAGATAAGTTCTTTGATCTTTATTTTATTTTACCACAGAGAGAACAAGACGACCATAAGATGAACGCTAACTCCTCAGAATCAGCAAGTCCTGGTTTTAAGTTCTGGTCTGGTATTAAGTCCTGCCTTTCTGCATGAATTGCTTCTTTAATGACCAAATTCATTAAAGTCACACAAAAACACAAACACAACCACACACAGAGCTACCTGATTGAAGCATCTGCTTCCCTTCTACAGCGCTGAGTTACTGGCAGAGGTTTTACATAGATGAAGCAAAGACATCAGCACTGGCCACGCAATTCAATTTCGTTCAGTTTAATTTCATTTAATCCAATTTGTATTCTGATCTACATCCTCTAATCACTTAAACCTTGAGCCACCATCTGCCTGCTGCTTCTCTACCGCAGGAGAAAAAATGTACTCAGCAGATGCCTGTGTGATTGCTGAGAAAAAAATAAACGGTTAAAGGCAAATGCGCGAAGGATCGACGTGGCTGTGCCAAACGCACTCCTCACCATGCAACGCTGTATAACAGATTTGTATATTTTCTTGGCATACCATGTGTACATATGCTGTTGCCTTATCTCTTGAAGCAGGCACTTTTAGACATGAGGCACAAATTTAGTTCAATCTAAAATTAGCGTTTCAAATAACCCAATCACGGGCCATAATTAATGCTTCCCACTTATCTCCAAACTATCGCTGCAGTGACCTAATGTATAAAAGAAATATAAACTGTCTACCTTCGACCACAATACTGTTTCTCCTGTGATTCATTTCAAACTGAAAGGCTAATGTATATTTTCCTCAGCAGGCCGCTGGCTAAATCAATTCGCTTCATTCCATACAAGCACTTTTCCGTCCCCCGGTCTCTTTCTATTTTATGTAAAACCCTCTCACCAGTGGCCTCTCCTAATGTGATCATAGGTTGTTGTGCAATCAAGGGCTCTCTGCAGCTCAGATGAGTGCACTTCACTTCGGTCCAGGCCTTCTCCAATCAAAGAGTCATTACTCCCCTTTAGGCCAATGCAATAGTGCCACGGGTATTTCACCCACGACCTGTTGTATATCACAAGAGAGGACGAACAGGACATGTGTGTGCCGGCAAGTGGGGCAAAATTGGGGTCAATTTAGAAATTGAAAAAAAGATAGGTTACTGTATGAAAGTCTGCTTTTATTGTACAGTGACTCAACCCCAGCTCTTAGTCTCAACCAGGGCCCTAATTCCCATTGCTATAAACAAAAGCATTCAATTCTTTTTTGAAAACAATTTTACGTACATTTACCTAACGCGCGTCTTTGTCCGGCAGGCACTAATTTCCAGGGATTTCAGAACAACGTAACAGATATTGCGTCATCTGGTAGGCGTGGCCTATTTGATAATCTAACCCTAACCCTAACCGTAGTTTTTGTTTTTTTTATTTGTTTTCTAAAATAAATCTACATGGATGACTGTTTTGTCCTTCGTAGTATGTTGGTTTTTTTTTTTGAAAGAAGGCGTTTTTCTGAGACCTCCGGAAACACGGCCACTTTACGTCTTGGTAACGAAACCCCTGGAATTTAGTGAATGCCGTCTTTGTCCAGTCATCTTTAAATAACCATGTTGGCAGTTCTCAAATTGGATCAGAAATGCGGAAATGAACTAAAAATAAATAAATACATCCTAAAAGTATCCGTCCATCTTTATCCCTGTAGATAGTCTCTGTTTTGATGGACGAAATTTATGGATGGCACTTTTGGACTAGATATACCCTGCAACAGAGGAGCTACAAAGCTAGCTAGCTTTTTTCCATTTGCCACTACATCTTGTGCAATCAGAAAATCTGAACGTTCTTTGAGGGAAACATTGATTGCCCTGATCTCTAGATCTCTGACAGTGATAGTGACAGAAGAAGGAAGTCCACTCTTCCCACCTAAAGTGCAGGACCAATTATCCTCTTCTGAACATCTGGTCAAGGACGGCTGATCCTGAAGATACCGAGCCCAATCTTCTGCTGATAGCACGGACAGCTGCGCTACTGCTTCTACTACTACTACTACTATCGCTACTTGAAAAGTGCTAGAATTTAATTTCAGTATGGAAGCCCACCACTTTAATTCCCTCCCAGTCACTCACAAGAAGAACTGGAAGAAGGACATGGTTTCTATGGATGCAGAGAGTCCTCAGGGGGGATGCTGTAATATGAGGCATTGTTTACGCGCTGGTCAAGGACAATGCTGTCTTCCCACTGGTAGTCCTTGCTCTGCATCATGCAGGGAGGCTAATTTTATCCGCTGTACATCAGGATGTCCCGTATGCATTTAGAAAAGGATGATTAATGAGGGGAAAAGGAGAATGCAGAGAATACATAGCGGGAGGTGTGAAGGGAATCTCTCAAAGCAAGTGCTATGTTTATGTTTCTTTCTCTCCTTTAAACCATTAAGGTATGAATATTATAGATTCTTTCTTTTACACAGACACATTTGGTTGTCAGCCGAACAACTTCTTGCGGTTAAAGTACACTGCCTCGGTTTGTCTCGTTATGGTTAATTTTACACTTTACCATGCTGATAAGTTGGTAAAGTGTAAAAGTCTGGTAAGGATCATATAGAAGAAGCAGAAGAAGCCTTTATTTGTTACATATACATTAAAGAAAAGTGAAATCCTTTTATTCACAAATCCCAGCTTAGGATGTTGGGGTCGGAGTACAGGGTCAGCCATGATACAACACCCATCGAGCGTAGAGTGTTATTGCCTTGCTCAGGGGTTCAGCAGTGGCAGTTTGTCAGTACTGGGTGTAAAACCCCAGGAACCTCCCATCAACAACCAAGAGCCTTTACCATTTAAGCCACCAGTATTTACTGTACGGGGGGCACGGTGGCTTAGTGGTTGATTGGCATCTCTGGAATATTGTCCGTAGTGTGTGAGTGCGTGAGTGAATGAGAGTGTGTGTGCCCTGTGATGGGTTGGCACTCCGTCCAGGGTGTATCCTGCCTTGATGCCCGATGATGCCTGAGATAGGCACAGGCTCCCCGTGACCCGAGGTAGTTCGGATAAGTGGTAGAAAATGAGTGAGTGAGTATTTACAGTACTGTACAATCCGGTGAGACGGGTAAATCCATCCAACACATCATTTATCAATGTCACTCATAGCTTCATCAGAGATCTAACTGCCTGAACTAGAATACACACGAACAGACAAATGTCAATTTTCCCTAGTGAACAGAAATGAAGAAGAACTCCACCCACCTGGACCAATCAAGATGTACCCAAAAGACATGATACCATAGAGTATATGTGGGTAGGGTCACTAGACGTTTTTACCAACCACTATTTAGAATAACTGTACACAAACCTGATTCTCGGTCTATTTTAAAATAACAACTTTACCTGCCAGATTATTCTTAAATTCATTAGCCATGATCTGTACCAGAACTCCAATTAAATCGGTTACTCCAGACCATCCAGACACCAGACACCAGACATTTCTGACATATTGCTCACGAGGGTTTAGAATATGTAAATGTTTACTATTTGCACATTGTGTTTTTTGCTACATCAGAATGCCTTACTGTTTGCACTGGTTTCTTCCATCCAATACTCTTCTTTTGTCATGTCTCATTAGCATGCACTGTTGTGTCTGTTTATTGTCCTGCGTATTTATTATGCCGAGTGTCCACCGCATACGAGTCGCATAGAGAATGACAATAAAAGCCACTTGACTTGACAAGGTCATTCTTCCATTTAAGAAAGCAATCATGCTCTTTAACTCCTGGCCACAGATGGTTTGTAGCATCAATGCCATTTCAGCTTTCCAAACTACAAATGCTTAAACTGGCTAATCAGAAGCAACTACATGGCTCCTAACTCAGTGTCATTTATAAAATACGGCCAAAAGCGTACTAAACCGTACCAGTCCTTATGGTTTGAGCGGTAGCCTTTAAACCAACAATTTTATTAGCTTTAGGTTTTATTTGGAAGGAGTCGAGACCAGAATCGAGTCAAATCCTTTTCGACTGCGATACTTTTTTGTTCATTGTTCCAGTGTTTTCTAAAAGAAGGAATTACTTACTGTATCTTAAGACCAATGTTCAAGACTGAGACATGTCCAAGTCCAAATTCCAATAAATCTACGAGTCCAATCAGTACCAAAAGCACCTCCAGACCAGCCTTGAATCCTACCTGTAATCCTTTAGCACTCTACACTAAAAACGGTTAAGATGTACCCCTTAGGACACCCCATAAAGCGACAAGGAAGTTACAGTTAAGTAGGAAAGTTTTTAAAGGGTTGGTCGACGACCTTTTCGCCTGACCGCTCAACTAGCTAAAAAACGTAGTCCTGCAACACCTGAAGTATCTAACAAGCGAAAGAAGTGTGTCTCAGTTGACCACACACAGCCTCGGCTCCCCTTCAATTAATTTTATCACATATTTATTCATGTGCAGGGCAAAAGGTTGTTGAGCTTTGATGATCTTTTTGTAATTATTTTTATTGCGTCCCTAGAGATATGCCTCAGCCCACCAACCAAATCAATAGCAGGCAAAGCTTCTCATCCCACCAGCAGGGCAAAAGAGCTCCCCAAAGACAAATCACTTATTCTGCCAAGCAGATGTGTGTGTGTGTGTGTGTGTGTGTGTGTGTGTGTGTGTGTGTAGCCAATCAGAGGTAACTCCTGGCAACTATCCAAACAGGGTCCGAAGGGATTCCAATCAGAGTGGCAAGGTGTAACGTGAAACCAAAATACGTTTCTGAAATTAGCCATGCTCTGTTAACAACTTGTCTGTTTATAAATGCAGACGCTGGTTAAATCACAGGGACGCTCGTGTTTTAGCTGCATATTAATGAGAGAATAAGTGATGGCTATTATGTGTAGAAATAACAGGGAAAGCACTGAGCTCATTTGCTATTGAAAAGAAAGGTGGAAAAAATAACTAGAATAAAATACACTACACACACGCAGCGTGTACGTTTCACTTCCTGCTGTTAATCTCAGCTCTTTAGCGGAATTCTCTATCGTATCGAAATGATCGTTTATTAGCCGCTGTAACATAACTTGTGTTTGCTGTTCCACAACAATAACAGTAACTAAAAACTTATAAGAGTACAGCATGACTTTCATTATTAGATTCAAATTTCTAACTATCAAAATCGCTATTAAACGGTATTAAAGAAATAAAACATTTAGCACTGTTAGCATGCAAAACTAATCACCACTTTCTGACCAATCAGAATAGAGACTGATGTGGTTTGTGTTATTTCAGTCTTTGAACCACGACTGGTTTTTTGAATTTTAACTCTTTTTCCTAAAGGCCCCAAAAAATACTTGAGATTCCTTCTGTTTGTATTGTGTCCATGTCGATGATTGAACGTCTTTATCGTGTCACACAGATGTTTGTATGTTCAGAGTAAATGTCGAGATCGAACCCATTTCCGCTCTCTGAGATGCTCCAAGTGGTTGTTCATCTAAAAAGCAGCTCAGATTTATCTTCTCAACAGAGGGAAGAAGACTCGTTTTAAAAAAGTCTCATTTTAGATCTGACTCACAGACAGATTATCGTTGTGTCTGATAATCGATGGTTAAAAGGGTTAAACCCGAATGAGAAGTGTAAAGTGTAGTGAGCGAGTGAGTTGGTTCTGCTCTCGTGCTCTCGTACACCGGCCCCGCTGGGCTGCTGTCAAAGCGTCTGGCAGGCACATCGAGCTGTGTTATACAGATCAAGTGATTTCTAACGGACCGCTGCACTCCAGAGTGCACACTCCACTGCCCCATCCACCTCCATCCACCTCGCAGTGTCCAGCTCCGGCCATTTCCTGTTTCAGCATTCACGTCAACCGGGTCTACTTTCCCACCTTTCACAAGAACCGATGTATAAAAAAAAATTCTCTCGGTTACTGACACCATCAATAGCATTCGATAGCATGTGCGTTGTGTGCAGATGTGCCCATGATTCGTCCAGGTGTGCTTGGGCCCCTCTTTACCGATTGAGCTGAAGCTTTCTCTACATGAGCAGCCGACTCTAAACAGTCCCGTCGGGCTGGGCTTGGCTGAACAAAATGAAAAGCAGCGATTGATTCCTCCTCCTGTATTGTAATCTCTTTAGTCTTCACCCACATGGCCCTGGAGCCAGGCAAATTGAATAGGGAGAAAAATAAATAAGGCCTTTATTGCTCGGGAAATGAGAAGAGGGAAGAAGAGGGGTAGAGGGTGGAGGAGGAGGAAGAGGAAGGGGGGAAGGAGTCATTTAGGTTGCCGTTTTAGCCTGCGTTGAAAGATGAATGGATAATTAAAGGGGTTGTGAGGAGACTTTGCGTTTTGCCAACCGATCGCTCATGCCAATGCGTCGGCTAAACGTTTTACCAAAACCAGAAACGATCCACTGCTGGACAGCAGGAAGCTCGGATCAAACTCCGCGCGTTCGGAGCGCAATTTGTTCACAAAATCTCTAGATCCGACAAGGTGATGTTAGTGAAGGCCAAATAACGCACTGCGGATCAGTGAGATTTATGATGTTAAAGGAACCTGATTCAGATTCGTGCTTGTGGTTTTACTGCTAAAGAGAAATGTCTTGATGTTGTTCGCTATGGAAACATGCTAAGTCCGGATCCGGCCAAAAATCCAAACCGTGGCTTGACGTCTAACGAGTTTTCGATATATTTACGGTCGAAGGCCTTGGCAGGTCCCAGAAAAATTCTAGATGCATCAGCATTCCACACTTACATCAAAGCATCATATTCATTCGACTGTGAAAACACGCGACACGTCGAACCGAGAAGAAATCTGTTGCTTCGAGCATGTAAAAATAAATTAATTAATTGTCTGGTCTTGTTGTCAGAAGCTAATAAAAGGCGCTGTTCAGCTGCTACGTGGTTGGCAGATCGGATAATCGCGTGAACGAGCAGGAGCCGGTGTTCCTATTAAAGCGGACAGAGCTTTTCCTCACTATCTAAAAACCTAGCTTTGTTTGCATGTAAACATTTGCATATAGTATATTCCAACATCGTCCCAAGAGTCTATCATTCGTTTAGTTCAGTGCGCATCTTTTATTAGACAAATTAACCTCTTTTTATGTGTAAACATATCAGAGACTATGTTATGATGTAACAGTTCAACAATTTAAATACGCAGAAATTCATCCGAGTCTGTTTAGAGGAATGGAACAAGCTCAAAACGTCGTTCGATACCAAACCACAGCGAGTGAACTCGCTGAACTAACCGAAGAGGTTTTGGACTTTGGAAAGCTAAACACAGATTTCTGACGTTATTTGCTTAGGAAAAACATAAACGAGTGAATGACTAAGGCTTGAACATCCCCCGGCTGCACTGTGTGCGGTTCTACGGTAGTTAACCCAGCGGCGAAACCCAGCAGAAAGCTAAAGTGTCTATGCTAACGCATGCCTTCTCGACGCTAGCATGCATCCGCTATCAGTCAATACAAGCAATCAATACTAAAATGTGTGATATTGATGTAGGTTATCATCTGCCCCGACTCTTAATGCACTAATGGAATGGAAATGAGAAAGCAATCAATTTTTCAGGCCTTAACTCAGGCTATAAACTAGTTTAAACCCTGGACTACTTTTATAGCTAGAAATCGTCAATCACGCCCGAGGTGAAAGATCGCAGCTTTAGGAGGCGGGAAACGTTACGTGAAGGTCGTACAATTGTTGTTTACGAGAAATAGTTTTCATTGGAAACAAAAGCAGCTGGATTTTACTAGCGGTTGATTTCTAACATATTAGCAGGATTACTTGCTTGTTAACGTCACACTGGCTGTGAGGTGACTTTAACCCTTTATACAAAGGCTTTTAGAGGTATTTAGTGCTGAAGATGAATTTGAGCTACTTTTTCAGATGAACAAGCGCTTGGGGCGTCTCAGAGTGCAAAAATGGGTTTGATATCAACATTTAATTTGAAGATACAAACATTTGTGTAGAAAAATGAACCGTTTTGTACATAAACCTCTAGTACTGTAGGGAAAAACAGAAATCCTGATGAAACACTACAAATTATTAAAGTCCAGAGTGTCTACTTTCATATGAGCTTCATATTAACACCACTGTGGAGCGAGACATGACAAAGACGTCCAATCATCAACATGGACACAATAAGCGTACGGAAAGCAAGGAAATTCAATTCTTCACAGGAGAAATAGTCGAGCTAAGCTAACAGTTTGTACTTCAGTGCTAATCAACCGGAGGTATAATTGCAATAATAATGCAATAATAATGATTCCAAACTTCCTGTGAGTTTGTACGAGCGCTTGTGCTGAAGACAGACTTAGGGATTCATCTAAATAAGATAAAGGTCCATGTATGTATTCATGAGTGATTTCAGCTCCACCACAGAGAAGCTTGGGCGAGTTTTTATCGCTTCATCGTGACCTAAATGAGCCGAAGCAGAAGAAAATCCACCACGGACAGCTTTGTTTACACTCGCTAAATGAAGCCGGTGATAACTTTCCTGTGTGTACTCTATCCTGTTTGTGTTATGGTGAGTCACTCAACCTTGACACAGATCTTCACTATCTCAGAGCTGCTCAGATAGAGGCAACCGGAGGGCAAACTGAGGCAGGGAGCAGAGCGAAGTGAGGAGAGGCGAGGCGAGGCGAGGAGAGGAGAGGAGCGCGTGTATAATTCACTACCTCCACAAACCCGAGCTGGTAGCACGGCACATGAAGAGGGAGATAAGGCCAGTGTGCTATCTCTATCTCACCAACACTATCTAAGCCAAGAGAAATTGGCCTTTACGTTTATCTCACTAGTTTCTTTTGTATCATTACATTACTCCAGCCTGAGAGTCTGGCTCGGGTTCAGTCCGGGACACATCAGTGTGTCTGAGGTAAGACTTTTGAAAAATTGAAACAAATTGGGAAAAAAAAATCTAAAGTCTTAACACCAGGGGCAAGATTTCATGTTCGGGCTAGTCATTATTTATTCATAGCTGCCCTGAGGACAAGTAGGTTCAACAACTTGGGAAAAACATACACACACACACACACACACACACACACACACACACACACACACACACACACACATATATATATAGGTGTTATAAATATATAAAGGCGTTATAAGCAACCTTACACACACTCTCACACTCATATACACACACACACACACTTATAACGCCTTTATATATTTATAACACCTATATATATATGTGTGTGTGAGTGTGTGTAAGGTTGTTTATAACACCTTTATATATCTATATAACACCTATATTTATTTATTTATATTTATTACACAATCAGCTTGACACAGCGTTGTAATATTTTTCACTAATTTAACTAGTTTTATTAGTGCAACACACACTGTAAGCTGCATCTCAAATCACTTTTGCTTTTTAATTTTTACTCTTACGCTACGCAGTGTGTATTCAGAAGGGTCGTGCGGTTAGTTTAGTTTAGTTTAGTTTAGTTTAGTTTAGTTTAGTCGGATGCAGCATGACTCGCCTGGTGACATAGCTACTAAGTACATTTAAATAATAAAATAATTTTTGTGACACGTCCAGCACCAATCCTTTAATAACGACCCATAACATCCCTCTGTCATCTCATCCTGTTATCTACATCCGAGATCTTGTGTCTGTAATCTCTCTGAGACTTGAGCCTCAGTTCCTAGAGATGTTTCTCTCCGTGTTCTTCTGTTCGGTGGTTTAAAGAAGTGAATCACTGAAAGTAAACACGTTAAGATAAAAAGGCTATTTAAATGAAACAAATTGTACGTGTGTATGACGAGAGTGTGTGTGTATTTATACCCACAGCTCACTCCACAACTCTTCCCAGGTGTTTGTACAGGTGTGTGTAGTCTCTGAGGGCCTGAACACTGTGGTATTAACGTTGTCAGTGGGGGCAGGGCAACACGTCCTATTATACAGATTTGCTCTCAGGTGGAGATTTCAGTGGCCTTACATTCCTCCCCTATACATGTATCTAAACACAGCAAACACCTAGAGAGCACAAACACACACACACACACACACACACATACACATCATGGTGGAGACAGACGGCTGAGCTGTCTAATTTAAAAACCTAAACAATAATTTTAAACTTCCATTTCTATTCTATAGGACGCCTTTTTCAGCACATAAAAGGTTCTGGATTCAACGAGAATGGTTGAATTGTTGGTTGTCGTAGAAACACACCCTAGGAAATGCGCACACATACACACACGAGACTTTTATTGTGCTTTGACACTTAACCATTTGCAGAGTCTAAACTGGAATGAAATTTATATTCATTTAAACTAATTGATTCACTTTCGGAAAGTGATTCAGAGTCAATTGGGAGCTGAATCACTTGCAACAAGTGATCCACAATAGAGTTCACTCAATGCTGTGTCTTAGGTTAAATCAGGAAAACTCATTTGTATATTTGGTTATCTTTTTTATTCACTTTTTCCTGGTCTTGGTGGATCCCTGGAATACTGCACACAAGGTGGGAGTACGCTCTGGATGGGACGCCACAAACGTTCACATCGACTTGTGAGGGCAATTTAGAGTCTTTGCTCAGTGGCGTGTTATAGATAAATGTGAGGGAACCTGAGAACCTAGAAGAACCGAACATGGACATGAGGAGAACGTGCAAAATAGGGACATAGAAAAAAGACAATCATTCTAGCATTCAGCAAAGACTAGCATTCAGCCTTTCGTGCTCACCATCTACGCAATTCGCAGCAGTGTGATGGGACACGGATAAAGACGCCCAAACGCGGTACGGACGAGTCTGAATTTGGTTTAAAATTCATATCATAGTGAAACTATGTTGTCCAGTGCATGGGAAAGACTTATTAGAGAAGTGTCTACCAACAGAATTCCTAGTGCATGCGACGGCTTAATGAGAAGGTTAGTAACAGTGCAAAGTTTTTCTAAACAATGCATTAGTTCATAAATAATGACTGTAATAACAAGTGACAGCTCCACATCCAGCTCGTCTTTGCCTGGGCCTCCGTAACGAGGCATTAGCATCTCCATGTAGGAAATGTCACTGGTTTGCTTGACTGAGTGCCAGCCAAGCAAAGCTAAAGCAGTTCTCGCTCTCGCTCTCGCCTTTTCCCTCTGAATAAGCCTATCGCGACTCCGGGAGCTGCGTTTGACATTTTCGTCCAGTGCAGAAAGGATTGCACCTGGGGGCATTGCTGAGCTCGGCTATAAAATTTAACCAACAATAGCTACTTTTAAATGTCACTCAAATCCACAGCTGCGTAAACCGCCATTGAGCGCATGCCAATGGAGCAACTCCGTCATCTCCTGAAACAGCCGTGATAAAGCCGCGTAAACCGTGCGCACGCTCTCGTGAAGCGTTTCTGCGGTGTGACGTTTACGATTATCCGTCATGAGAGATTGTTTTTATTCCTCATGCCGAGAAAAAACGATGGGTCGGATGGTGCCGCTTAGCCTCTGAAAAAAAGAAAAAAAAAAGGGGTTGGTTTAATGAGACGGAAAGAGCGCTGCCCTGCTGGGGACTTGACTCGCTCTCGGACTCGACGAACAATACGAGCTGAGAGATAAGAGTCAGAGAGGAGCACACACTGACCTTACACTTTAACCATCATTATCCACCTTCCTCTCTCTCTCTGTGTTCAATCAGCTCTCGGGTTCTTTCACGTCCTCTCAGAGAGCACGGTTTAGCCTTTTAATCAGACTGCTAAACAGTCCTCACACACACACACACACGCACACACACACACACATTTGTAGTCAGACTCCAGTGTGGTTGCCTGAAGGATTCAGAAGAGCGCTCGTCATTAACACAAGCCTGTCCTCTCTGGAAACGAGCCACAATTACAGCAGCACCACTCGGCAGCTCGGCCGACATCCAGACGCTGAACGATCAGGCTGGAGTGACGCTTGATGTGACTCTTACGCTGTGACCTCGGCACAAACCCGCACTTTAATTGTGGCTTGCTCTCAATTACGCTAAGTTCGTTCGTTTAATCGCTGTTGTCGAACGCTTTCGCTGCTCACGAGCGTGAAATTCAGACTGCTTGAACGAGGAAACTCCATCTACCTTTACGCTTGTGGGCGTGGCCTGTCCAGGATTCAAAGGAGAAGCTGCAGTAGCTATCTAGCTAGCCAGTTTCACCATACTAGCACATTAGCCAAACGAGTCAGCTGTACTAGCGGCTCAACGGCAATACGAACCATTTCTGCTACTTCCTTCTTCACCGTTTTTTTTTTCTTCACACATTCCGTAGGTATGAAACAGAATAAAACAAAACCACACACATCAAAGTCCAGGTAAAGGAGCCGTTACTATATAAACGACTCTTTATTAACATCCCCACCAATCAGAATCCAGAATTCAACAGAGCTGTTGTATAAAAGTTTACTCTCTCTCTCTCTCTCTCTCTCTCTCAAACTCTCTCTCAAACTCTCTCTCAACTCTCAAACTCTCTCTCTCTCTCTCTCTCTCTCTCTCTCAAAATCTCTCCCTCTCTCTCTCTCAAACTCTCTCTCAAACTCTCTCTCAAACTCTCTCTCTCTCTCTCAAACTCTCTCTCTCTCTCTCTCTCTCTCTCTCAAAATCTCTCTCTCAAACTCTCTCTCTCAAACTCTCTCTCTCTCTCTCAAACTCTCTCTCTCTCTCTCTCTCTCAAACTCTCCCAACTCTCAAACTCTCTCTCTCTTTCTCTCTCTCTCTCTCAAACTCTCTCTCTCTCTCTCAAAATCTCTCTCTCAAACTCTCTCTCTCTCTCTCTCAAACCCTCTCCCTCTCTCTCTCTCTCTCAAACTCTCTCTCTCTCTCTCTCTCTCAAACTCTCTCTCTCTCTCTCTCTCTCTCTCTCTCTCTCTCTCTCTCTCTCTCACACACACACACACACACACACACTTTCTCCTCCACACAAAAACCCAGCTGGGTGGATTCGAGTTTCTCCTGAGTGAGCTGAACTGAAGCCGCAGGCACCGGTGAAGCGTCGTGTCACTCTGAGATCATCTCACTGGGGTGTACAAGTCTCCCGGTGTCCTTCAGCTCGACTTCTCCGGCAGAGAGGATAAAAAAAAAGGTGTCGCCTTACCACCGGAGACAGATACAGAGGCGTAAACACGATACGGCGCTGCGAGAACCTTCATTTGGATGAGATTGTATGTACAATGACGATCGAAGGCTTGAGCAAAAACTTCACTTCACTGAAAACATCCTGAATACGGTCAAAAGTATTCATTCATTAAAACATACATGTATGTAGAAGAGATTTTCACTTGTTAATTGGTCAAACTTTTTGAATTGTTCTGTAGACAAATATACAGAAAATTCTCTCCCTCCCTTTCTCTCTCTCTTTCTCTCTCTCTCACTCTCTCTCTCTCTCTCTCTCTCTCTCCATCTCTCTCTCTCTCTCTCTCTCTCTCTCTCTCTCTCTCTCTCTCTCCATCTCTTCTCTCTCTCTCTCTCTCCTCCGCTCAAATGACACCAGCTTTTCACCCTGAATCTCTAATTCTTTCCCTCTTCCCATCCCCGTCTCCCGCCCCCACCGATTTTCCACTTCTCCATCCAGTGGCATTAATCACTCCGGTCCTGAACACGGTGACGGGCCGCGTCCATTCAGACCCGGCGTGGCTTTGTCCCGAACGCCACACTGCTCTCAATGCAGCTCCATGGCCTTTTTGTTTCCTGGAGAGGAGCTCTCAGAAGAGTCTGCTCCTCCCTCCCTCTCTCTCTCTCTCTCTGTCTGTCTCTCTATTGCTCTGTCTGTGCCCAGAGATTAGCCCTCAAAATACCCTGGCACAGAGGTGACCGAGAGAGAGAGAGGGAGAGAGAGAGAGAGAGAGAGAGAGAGAGAGAGAGAGAGAGAGAGAGAGAGAGAGAGAGAGAGAGAGAGAGAGAGAGAGAGAGAGAGAGAGAGAGAGACACAGAGGGAGAGAGAGAGAGTTTCAGAGAGAGAAAGTGAGAGAGTAAGGGAGAGAGAGAGACAGAGGGAGAGAGAGAGAGTTTCAGAGAGAGAGAGAGAGACAGAGGAAGGGAGAGAGAGAGACAGAGAGACAGAGAGAGAGAGAGAGAGAGAGAGAGAGAGAGAGAGAGAGAGAGAGAGAGAGAGAGAGCGACGGGGCAATGATTCGGCGAGGTGATTCATGCCCTCATCGTCTTACTCATGCCTTCAGAGAACCTAGCAACCAGTGGATGGGAGTAGAAAGAAAGAGAGAAAGAAAAGAAAGAAAGAGAGAGAGAGAGAGAGAGAGAGAGAGAGAGAGAGAGAGAGAGAGAGAGAGAGAGAGAGAACTAATCAGATGTAAAAAAAAAAAAAAAAATCACATAAAACTTAAACACTGCATTCATCCTCAGTATCCTGGTCAGAGTTGCACTAGATCTGGAAAACTGGGTGTGAGCCAGGAATACAGCAGTACACCAGTCCATCTCTCTCTCTCTCTCTCTCTCTCTCTCTCTCTCGCTTAGTTGCTCTCAAACACACACACACACACACACACACATATATTAACAAACTTATTTGCACCTAACAGTATTTTAGAGTCACAAAGCCTTTAGGTTGTTTGGAGAGTTTTTGGATGAAACCGAAGAACACAGACACGAAGACAACGTCCACACACCATCAGCTCCTGTTCATCACGCATCCCAGACGTCTTAACACGTGAAATTAAGAAGCTAACTGAAGTCTAAATCCCACAAAGTTTGATAATGATGTATAAATAAATACAAGAAATAAGACCAGTCATTAATATATGATATTAATATATGAGCTAATAAGATAGCTCATAATCAGTTAATACCCCGCTC
>NC_083474.1:22699920-22727420 GCF_030014155.1 Tachysurus vachellii
CTCCTCCCAGTGAATCTGAGCACAGGGACTTTATTTCTGTGTTGAGTTTCAGACAACAGACTGATGTTTCTGTAATAATCAGATTCCTTATTGTGTGTTTATTGTAGTGTTTATTACAGAAGTCACCGCTTCGGCTCTAATGCTCAACTTTATCACTCCATCTTCTCTTTCTATCCATCATCACTCCATACACTTCCTGTTTACTCCTTCCTTCTCACTCTTCCTTTTCCCTTTTCCCTTCCTCCTCTGCCTTCTTTCTTCCATCCTCCATTCAGTCTATCCATCTTCCCACACTTTCATTTACCATTTCTTCTTTCTTCCTTCTTACTAACTCTCTTTTCTCTCTTTCTTTTCTCCCTTCCTTCTGCTTTGCCTTGTTTTATCCCTTCCTCCCTTAAGTCCATCCATCCTTTCTTCCTCACCATTCCTTACTTCTTAAATCACTCCTTGTTTACTCACTTATTCCTTTCCTTAATGCCTCCTGTCCTTCTTATGCCTTCTTTTCAGTCTGTCCAATTCTTCATCCTTTCTTCCACACCACTTAGTCCTTCCTCCACCACTCTTTGCTTCTCACTCCTTACTTCATACTCCCCCCTTCCCTATTTTCCTTACTTCTATCCTAACTTTCTTGGTTCCTTACTCTATTCAATCTGTCCATCTATCCATCATTTCTTCCTCGCCATTCATTCATTCATTCATTCATTCATTCATTCACTCATCTTCTACCGCTTATCCGAACTACCTCGGGTCACGGGGAGCCTGTGCCTATCTCAGGCGTCATCGGGCATCAAGGCAGGATACACCCTGGACGGAGTGCCAACCCATCACAGGGCACACACACACACTCTCATTCACTCACACAATCACACACTACGGACAATTTTCCAGAGATGCCAATTAACCTACCATGCATGTCTTTGGACCGGGGGAGGAAACCGGAGTACCCGGAGGAAACCCCCGAGGCACGGGGAGAACATGCAAACTCCACACACACAAGGCGGAGGCGATGAGGCCAATGTGCTAACCACTAAGCCACCGTGCCCCCTCTTCCTCGCCAATTCCTTTCTAATATCCAATTCTCCTTTCATGCATCTGAACGGTGGTCCATTTTCCAATCCATTCTTCCCCACCTGTTCTTTTTTCATTGCTCCATTCTTCTACCTCATGCCCTTCTTCCTTCTGTCCTACTTCTGTCATTCTTCTTTTCCTCCTCACTCCTGCCATCCTCGTTCTTTCCTTCCTCTTTCACTCATTCCTTCCTTACCCTACTTTCTCCCTCATTTCTTCTTTTCTTACTCCATCTGCCCATCCACCTTTCCATCCTTTATTCCTCACCCCTTGATTCTTTCATTGTTCCTTCCTTTTTCCTTCCTTCTGTCCTACTTCTGTCCTTCTTCTTTTCCTCCTCATTCCTCCTTTTCTCACTCCATCCATCCATCCATCTATCCATCCATCCTGTCCACATATCGCTCGAGATGAATCCACATGTAAACATTGATGTGTTATATTTCACACAGGTGACGTGCTGCTGAGAATAAAATCCAACATATCCATAAAAAACGCACAGGTTCATCACCACACATGGAAAAAAACAACAACAACACTGTAGACCACCAACACCATCACCCACCAAATTGCCCCTACTCCTCCTTCCTCTCCCCCTCCCCACCCGCTACTGCACCGCTATCACCCCATCATCTCTGCTCTCCTGCTTTATTCTTCCTCTCTAAATCCAGCCACCGTATCTCTGTATCTTCCTCCAGAGCAGTGTCCCTGATGGCTGTGAAATATCGACGAGAAGCAGATTTATTTTAATTAAAAAAAAAAGGAGGTATATGTTTACCCAAGGCTGCAGGAGACACTTCAAAATGAGAATCAGAATCAAGAGGGGGGAGGATTCTGAGACATGTCTTGAGCAAGCAAAAAAAAAAAAAAGGGCGATAAAGATCCTTAGCTTGAACAGCAGAGGATCATGAAGGGATGGATTTAAGTAGCCTTTAATGTTTGGGAGACTGGCCTCAGGAGGGACACCTGCTATAAAGGAGACAGCGTGTGGAGCTAAAGACGGAGGCGTGACTCGCACCAGCGCCTGCTGAATAAGGATCAGATTTATGTTGTAAACTGGAGGCTTAACTCTTTAAAACCTGTGGAAGCTTGAGTCCATTTAACATTCCTCATCGATTAACACTGTATCACTGATTGAGGTGGAGCAAGTCCCCATGAATGAACTGTTACTATAGCAACGGTAACGTAAGAGAACCTTGGCAGATATCTAGCAAAGCTAGTAAAGTCAATTAGAGTCTAATCTACTGATAGCTAGATTTCTATTAAGCTAGCTTTTTTTCCTCCCAATAAAATAATAACTAGCCAAAGGACCAAGCTAATGCACAGGAAACGTCTACTAGCTTCTACAAAAGGTCTTCTTTGTCAGGTCTACAAGTTTGACCAAGTTTTATTCTCGATATTTCTGGATATTTCATGTGTTTTGGCTAGTATTTTATTCACTAGGCTAACATTAGCTAGCCTGTCTAGCTAGTGTGACTTTAGCTAACAAGATAATAAAAAAGTCTATTGTTAGCTAGCTTGTTTGTCAACTTGGCTATGTTTCTTTTTCCCTTCACAAACAAAAAGCTAGACAATTTTTTTGTCTAGTAATGTGTCACAAATAATAATTAGTCTAATGTTACCTAGCTTGATAGCATCCACAACCAGTGCCTGCTAGATTAATAGTTAGCTATTTGCTTGTGTCCTTAGTTAACTGTTAGATAGACGATTTAAACAACAATAACATAATGATTGCATGCTAATACTATATAGCTAGGTGCTGACTAGTTATTATTTTGCCTGAAAGTAAAGAAGCAGTCTTTAAAACCCTTTAAAAACATTTCCCCAGAATTAGTTTTCATACGCTGAAATCGAATTGAATCACAATAAGGGAAAACGCACACATCAACTGAACCTCGGTAAAGCAAATCACACACCCACACGTTCAATTATTCCTTCTTTTGCTACCTCTCCACCCCCTCATACACACCCCACCCCTGCCTAAGTGCGCCCCATTCTTTAGTTCCACCTAAACAAATAATTTCAGCAATTACGTTAGTGTAACCGCATCAAACCCAATCATCTCTCCGACCTGGAGCCGAGGGTTTGTCTGCTGACCATCTGCTCAGGACCCGGGGTTCAGCTGGAAGAACCTTGGTGCTACAAGCTTCAAGCAGTTCTGCCCAACCTCACGGTTGTCTTTCCGACATTGACAGACAGCTGCTTGAGAAATAAAACCTTAAATGCTTTTGTTTGTACGAGCGACATCTGGCATTTGTGTTGGATTTTACTCATTAATGCAATTCCAGAGGAAGCTCAGAGAGTTAAACTTTCTCATGAGGTTCTTCCTGGAAAAGGAACCAATGTTAAGTTCCCTCGTTTGTTCTTTCTTTGGCTTTTAGGTAGAGCGTGGATGACAGTGACTTCACAACTAGTCCACAGGGTCCTCCTTAAATCCTTCAGGGCTTAAAACACTTGAGAACCAAATCTCATAAGATATACAATAAATAAATAAATAAATAAATAAATAAATAAATCACCAGTGCTAACCCTTTACTCCATACTCTTAGGGTTGAAAGGCTTCCTCAAGCGTTTAGGAGGTTTTGGGAGATCTAGTGGTTCCTACGAAGGGAACGATCAAAAAAAATCATTTTTGGGTTATTTTTTAAAATATACTCTATTAGAAAATTGGTTCCTTACGGGTTCCTCAATCATTCTTCTTCCTTCTTCCTGGAATTTTCTGTGTTGTTTAGTGAGTTTGGGTTGTGGTTCCTCCACAGGGAAACATCAATGAATCATTTTCTAAACGTTCTTATAAAATTGGTTCCTTAATGGTTCTACTTTACTAAAATAGTTCAACCTTGCAATTGTAGAAAAAAAACATCCGTTTAGAGTTTTCATATTTCCAGTGCTTGATCTAAATAGACAGAAAGAATGAAAGAACTCTTAAGACATTGGTTCCTCAAGGGTTCTTCAGATGACTAATGGTTAAAGGGGATTAGCCTATAAGCAAATGTTCCCTTTAATAGGATAAACCAAAGAATGCTATAGTTCTGAATGTAACCTTTCTGGTAGAAAATAACGATCTTCAGTGATTTGTTAGATGGCTAGAACTTTTACAGAGTTTCTTTAAAGAGACAAAGCAACTGATCTGCAAAAGGACTACGGTAGGTGGAACTTTTTTTTATGAGAACGTGTAATAAAGCTAAAGAGCTTTGCTTGTTTAATTGTTCCGTTGCTACTTTCTGAAAGATTGACCATCTGTTGTATGGTTCTAGAACATTGTGCCAGAAGGTTCTAGATGAAATCTTTTTCATTTGCATTTACTATGCTGAAACTTTCTTAAGAAGTTCCACCTGTAACTTTTTTTTCATTTTCTTGTCCTTAGTTAGCATCTGAATGAAAGTATAATAATAATGCTGTGTTCTACATAGAACCTCTTTAAATGGACAAACCAAAGAATTCTCATGTACGAAACCTTTTTTGCAAGAACGTGTATTGTGGCTCAACCTCAAAATGTCAACCTGATCTTATGAGACATCTGTAAATAAAATAAAAGGTACAAAAGCTAACCCCACCCCAGCTGATACCGATACGTCCTGGTTTTCAGAGATTTCAGGATTTGATGCGTTGTACAGTTTCTGGTTGGACGTCTGTTGATATCATCGCTGTCGTGTGGAAACCTTGTATGTCCAAATTTGGTCAATTTTATATTTTTTCACATATCGATGCTATTGGTCAGTCCCCAAGTGGGTCTGTTATCTTTACAAGTTATTAACCAATCTAAAGTCTTGAAAATAGCTTGAGCGCAAATCTCATAACTCCATTGGACACTTCAACTGTCCACCTCTTCCTCACTCCGTGGGAGAGCTTCACAGCATATTTCTCCTCAAGAAGAGTCGCAACGAATCAACACGTCTTCTGAGGTAAATGTCTTCAAAACACTGGGCTCAAAGAAAAAAAATCTTGACCCCCGCTAGTTCTGGTGCTCGTCTGAGGACAGGAATTTAGCGCAAGACAATCCACTGCAACGCGGACTAAACCCTGTGCACTGCAGATAAGGTACGGCGTTTTTTTCATTTCCTGAAAAATAACGGTTTTGGAGATACGAGGATTCCGCCTGACAGCGACGATATGTTTCATGCTGTACACGTCTGCAAAAGCCGACTGATCCTGAAAAAGAACCTAAAACAAGATTTGAACGATTCATCTTTTTTCTTTCTACATAAAACTTTTACCTCAGTATGTCAAACCCAAAAGCTTCAACTTTATACTTTTGAAAAATCAAAATGCTTCGATTTAAGCCATAGAAACCGATCTGAAATTCACTCATTCATTTTCTACCGCTTATCTGAATTACCTCGGGTCACGGGGAGCCTGTGCCTATCTCAGGCATCATCGGGCATCAAGGCAGGATACACCCTGGATGGAGTGCCAACCCATCACACGGCACACACACACACACACACTCTCATTCACTCACACACTCACACACTACGGACAATTTTCCAGAGATGCCAATCAACCTACCATGCATGTCTTTGGACCGGGGGAGGAAACCGGAGTACCCGGAGGAAACCCCCGAGGCACGGGGAGAACATGCAAACTCCACTCACACAAGGCGGAGGCGGGAATCGAACCCCCAACCCTGGAGGTGTGAGGTGAACGTGCTAACCACTAAACCACCGTGCCTGGATCTGAAATTTTTTTTTTTTATATTTAAAGTAGCTATGAATTCAAAACCCGTCACGTTACGACAGCACAGTCTCCTGTCGCTATAGCGCCACCATTTTTAGCAGGCCACGAGCTTCTGCCAGAAACGATGGAGCAGTACATTAATGTAAAAACACCGTATTATTATTATTATCATTATTATATTTTTTTCTTGTGTGCGCGCTGAGTGACACTTTAGCCTCTGATTAGCATGCGCTGTTATTAAGGCTGATAATGATGGAGCACACTCTAGTGTTTACTCATGCAAATCAGCCTCTTCACTGCTAATGCAGTTATTTGTAATTGGCTGCCAATCAAAAGACACCTCCATAGTGGAGCTGCTGGAAATGAAATGAAAGCAGGTTTGGACTGAAACACAAGTCGATTCAGACCATTCAGGATGATCAGGGTCTAAAATTGAGCTTTTATATACTTTATACTTTTAATTATATGCTGTAGTCTAAATATTACAGCCAGAAATTCATGCTCAAAAGTTTGCACACCCCTAGTTAATTGATTTCCAAGCGTCATTAAGATGTCGGATGACATCAAACAGGGAACAAACGTTAATTAGTTTAATCCTATTTGAGGAATAAATAAGGAGACATTTAAATTGGTTTGAAGTGAATTCATGAGATAAAGTTACAGTAACTAATAATCAGCTGGGAGAAAAAACATCATTGTTTCTATCATTGCAGAAAAAATACATCAGTAAAAAAGTATTTTTTTCTTCTTTTTTCCCTTAAATTTTTATTGCTGTTGCTTTTGTTTATCCTATAAAAAATACTCCCATTTTATTCTATGTATAAAAAAATAAAAAAAATAAAATAATAAAAAGATGTAAACCTTTGGGGCGTAGTTGTTTATTGTAGCCACGCCTTCGAAAACAAATCACCACCATGTCCCTTCAGAGGCTCTGTAGATGTACCTCTGTTTTTTTCCATTTAATTTCATAACCGAAAATAAAATTACACCCCCACCCACCCCCACTACCACCCAATGACTCCCCCACACACACACACACACAAAAAATGACTTCTCTTAATTCTCATTACCTTCCCAAACCGTTCTTCATTTCTCAGAACCCCCATTTTATCGACAGAGATGGAAATAAAGACGATATGATTGTGGGTTAAATCGTAGGTTTAATTTGTTGTGTCGAGCGAATGTGAGATATGTAATCGTGTGGTGGGTCAGCGAGGTTTTGAGCACTCCATCAGTCATGGTCATGCGGTGGAGGCGAACAGGAAGCAGTTTGCCGGACATCCTTCACACGTTCACGTCTCCTCTGTAGCTTGGGGCGCCCACGTTATGGTGATTAGTCTGCTGGTGGGGTGCGGGGTGATTAATGTGGTGTCAGAGGTAGGAGTAACACCCCCTTCAGCAGCTCCAGCATCAGTAATGACACCTGGGGATGGCGGAACGCGGCTACCTGCGGATCTGGATCTTTATTCCAGACGTGATCTTCTCCCAGGACACCTCTGTCAGCATTCCTGTCAGCTTAGCATGGATCAGGATTTTATTAATGGCTCCACACTGTCACCAATTGGGTATTAAGCGACGTTTTGTAATCCAAACCCACACACACACACACACTCCACAAACATGTCCAGGGAGTCTTGTGAGAAAATATACACAAGTCATGTTAAACTCTCGAGTGGGATTTGTTCATTCATTCGTTTTCCATTAGAGCAGATCTCACAGCTGGAGGTTTATAGAAATGCTCTTATCCTGAAACATTCAAACTTCTAGTAGAAGTACCATGAGGAAATATGAGGACGTGTTTTTATTAATCAGCCTGTCAGTGTCTACTTGATATTAAATCACGTGCAATAGCTTGATGATTGCTAGCTACAGTACGTTATGTGTTTTGTGAAGGCATAAATCCCAAGATGATAGTACCAGGATACCTTCATGCATTTGGTTGCTATAGTAACAAGCTCACAGGGACTTGCATGGTGTATACTGTACATTTCTTGTTGGAAAAAATAAATGTTGATATGGTAACGTAAGTTATGTAAGGAGTCTCCAGTGTTAACAGTTTGTTCATAACAGACTTAGGGACAGAGGATTTAACCTTTATGTCTTAGAGAATCAGTTAGAAAGGACTGACAGAAAGGATTCTGGGTAAGATGATAAACAAGTCGACATCACAGCACATCATTTTTTGAATTGTTTAATGTATTTAAGTGAATTAATACTAAAAGATTTGAACTGGAAGTCTTGCACAATCATGGCTCTGATGCTTACCCAGTTTGTGCCACACCAAACCACGATACAGTGTTGTAATGTAACGGAGTACAAATACTTCGTTACTGTACTTAAGTAGAAATGTCACGTATCTGTACTTTACTTCGCTATTTAAATTTATGTCAACTTTCACTTTTACTCCACTAGATTTTCAAGATAAAATGTAGACTTTTACTCCGCCGTATATCCACTAGGCATCTTCGTTACTCGTTACTACAAAATAAAAAAAATAATAAAATTGCGACTCAAGCGAAGCGAACACACACAATAAAAAGACACACAAACTTCGATATGAACGTAACATGCGTCTCAAATGAAACCGGGCAAAGAGCCGCATGCGGCTCGGGAGCCGCGGTTAGACGACCACCCCGACGATAGTGGTGAACAGGGTGAAGAAGATAACGTTATACACACGTTATACAAGAAATGTTTCTGTACATTGGAATGAAAGATTCTTCCTACCGGACGAAGTGTCTCTTATGTCTACTGAAAACCACTGAAATTTTACTTTTTACTTTTACTTCAAATACTTAAGTATATTAAATATCAGAAAATGACTTTTGATACTTAAGTACAGTAAATATCAGATACTTTAAGACTTGTCCTTGAGTAATATTCTAAAAGGTAACTTTCACTTCTACCAAAGTCTTTTTCTAGTATCATACTTGTACTTTTACTCAAGCATTGCTTTCTAATACTTTATACAGCACTGCATCGATAGCTCAGGTTTTATCGCTTGTGATAAACCGGCGCAGGGTCTCGACCAATCAACAGCGGGATGGGTGTGAACTGGGCCGAACGGTGCGAGATTGGAGGAAGTGAAGGATGTACTGTGTATCACAGTCACGGACACGTGTATAGAATGACTTGGTTTGAAAACACCACCAGAATGGTATGTAGGATGGATTGATTTGTATCAGCGAAGCATACAGAAGAGTATTATAGAGCTACAGAACAAAAGAAAACCTCCCATAACATGAAATCATTTACACTGTCAACTTCGAGCTATTCGAATACACTTCAAATGATTCTGTGTTGCGAGAAAAGGTTGTAAATCAATTTTGACACACGATACAAGCTACAATACCTATTTTCCACCTCTCCCACCATTTCCATTAGAGTAGACAGCACTGCCAACCGTAATGCCCCGAGGCCCCCCGAGTTTCCATGTGATCTCCATAGCAACGCAATAACAACCATCTAGCGAGAGGCCAGGTTGTGAGCTTTGGAGGTAATAGGGAGGTTCTATGGATTTCCCCAATTACTGTTTATGAGAAGGAAATCTCAAGCCAAGCCCAGTATAGGAGCTAATGAGAACACTTACTCGCATAGCAGCCATTCATGAGCAGAGGAGCGTACACAGGAACCGCCCCAGGCAGAGATAAGAAACTCTGTTACTGTCACTGTGTACGTTTGTGCTGACTGAAGTAAAACGTGAGAAACTGACACTCAGGGATTTCTTCTTGTTTCTCCAGCATTAGACAGCTCCTCTCTTTTCTATCTAATCCCAGTCTTCTTCTACATTTAACACTCCACCAATCCATCAACATTCTTAATCCTGAAGCTCTACTTCCATCATCCTTCCATACCAGTAACCGAGAAGGTCATCTATGGACTAAGGATCATGTTTTGAATATTTAATAACAGATGTTTCATGTCCTTTACTGGAATTTCAGTACTCTCCAAACTAACTATGAAGCTAATCAACCCTGGTTTGTACTGTATGTTCCTGACATGGTTCCTAAAGCAGAAACCCACTTAGAGATTCTGCTCCATTCATTTCTCTTCAAAAGATGAGAAAGCCACAGAGAGACTTGTTGATAAAACGGCTCAATTTCAACTCAAAACCCTTTTGGAATTGGATTGACCAAAAAAAAAAAGTCTTTTTTCTCATTACCCCGCCTCCCATCCCACAAACACGTTACGACTCTTCATCTTCTCCAGAAGTTCTTCTACAGTACAGTAGTTCTCTCATTTGTGCTCAGGATGAATCCCCTCCCTCTCTCCCTCCCTCTGTCGTTCCTGCACTTCAGAGATTGTCTGGATGATCACGGTGAGTTGTCCCAGAACCTCATCACTCTTCAGGATGAACATCACCTGATTATTCTCTTCTATATCAGAACAGCAAAAAAAAACAAACAACAACAACAAAAGCTAAGCCTGAAGGTAAACACTCCTGCACTGAAAGAAAAAAAGCATTTGCACGCCATCTAATGGTCTTGACGGTGGTTAAGGAGGTGAGTTCATTGTTTGGATGTTCTGCCAGTTTTAGGCACTTCCTATCCAAAAATAATAGCCCTCCCCCATGCCATTAAAATGTAGGCAATAAGAGTAGAGGCCACTATGGAGGCAAGCTGTTTCCCACCTGTGTTTCTGTAAAGGGAGGCGGAACAGGGTGGGTATTGGTGGGGAGTGTGGTGTCAGAGAGAACGTAGAGAACGTAGTGAACGAAGAGAACGAGCAGCTTTATTACCACTGCTCGCTATAATGACAGAGGAAAAAGGGGCTAAGCCTGCTGGGTAATTGTCCCATAATTCACAGCTGAGTGCATGGGGAATTCCCACAGGTGAGCTCCAGCATCTGGATGGAAGACTCAGGTATGCCAAGCCACAGTGGGAATCTAACCCATGGTGGAAACAAAAAGAAACCACAGACACCACTTTATTTTTTTTTTCCTCTACATTCCAGACACAAACAAGTAAAAATAGATCAGAATTTGACTGACACCTTCTTTCCATCTGAAAGCAGAAAGCCATGATATCCATCTTCTGATCTTCATGCGAGGATTACAATAATGCCTCTAGGTCTCAGTTCATACAAAATAATAAAATAAAAACAACCTTTCTCCGTTGTTCTGTTCCTCCGTTCTTCGCTTTCCCTAATGAGATTCCTGCCTCTTTGATAAAAGAGTGTTCTCCTCCACCAGCCTAAGGAAGCGAGTTGTGGCTCGTTACGGTGAGAAGATCTTCAGCTCTTCACCCAGGAGAAAACATCTTCATTGGCTGAGCATGTAAACAGCACTGCACCTGCCATCCCCATACAGCCCGGCCTTGTCCCAATAACACAACACGCAATTAATCAAACCGAACACCACTCCGCCTCGCAGACTCGTCCCGACGAGCACCGACTGCGGTTTATAATAAAGAAAAAATTCGCCTACAGACAGAAGGCTGAGAAAGACAAATACTGAGATGCACCAACAAAACAATTAAATAATTAAATATTAATTATTTATTGAGCAGGACCAAGCTTTTGGGTAACAAATAGCAGAACTGACAACTTCAGAAAAGTCAGAAAAATACAAGTATTATTATTATTATTATTATTATTATTATTATTATTATTATTATTAATAACAATAATAATAATTATTGTTGTTATTATTGTTATTGTTATTATTATTATTATTATTATTTATTTATTTTTTATTAATACTTGAGTAGGCTGTGTAAAAATATAACATTATTATTATTATTGTTATTATTGTTCTTTAATTTAATGGTATTAATTTCTTTTTGTTTTTACTTTTTATTAAAACAAATGTAGGTGTTAATTACTGTAAGGGCTTCAACAATTTTATTCAATTAACTACAAACTTAAATCTAAAATATACCTTTTTCATAAAACCTGAGGTGTCTTCATTATATCACAATACTAAACACTTTGTCCAAAAAAAACCCTCTTTACTCAGAATGGAAGAAAAATAAATACTTATATCAATATTGTTATGGATCATAATTAGCGATTTGTTCAGCGTCCAACCCAAACATCAGACGTCCAGAAATATTGAAGATAAATGAACAAACCCTCAATTAGCTTCAAATTCGGATTAATATCAGATTAATGTAATCATCGTCATTTATTGCAGCTCACCGCAAGAGCTAATCGTCAGTGAGACGAGGAAAAGGCGATAAAAAAAACATCAAAAACACCATTAAATGGAGTGAGAGATTAGGTCAAGAGCCTGGAATTTCTTATTTATTTATTTGTTTATTTATTTATCTATTTATTTATTTAAAACCATCTTATCAGGTGGGACTGAGCCTATTATCCCAGAGCCTCAGGCACAGTTACATCTATCATTAAATAGCTTTTAAGCATGTAAGTCTGCTTTAAATAACCTTTTCTCAGTAATTACATGCCAGTTTCCTGTCCTCCCTACTGGAGGCCAAACAGAGAATCCAGAACAACCCAAACAAGCACTCAGAAGAGAGAGAGAGAGAGAGAGAGAGAGAGAGAGATAAATGAGGGAAAAGTGCAAAAACTAGAGCATGGAGTGGGAAGAGGAATGAAAAAAATGAGTCGGATAAAAGAAACAGGGAAGAGAGAGCGAGGGAGAGAGAGCGAGAGAGAGAGAGAGAGAGAGAGAGAGAGGGAGAATATGATCATATTAGTAACTCAAACTGAAGCAAATTCCCGTGTGATTTATTCCTCATGATTTGTTTATATTCAAGTTCTTATTTTCACAAGCATTTCTCTTTTTACATGATAATATATCTAATATATGGATCAATAAAGTATCTATCTATCTATCTATCTATCTATCTATCTATCTATCTATCTCTCAACATGCAGCATGAGTGGCAGGGGAGCGTTGTGGGACACTGAAGAGATGGATGAGATGCATAATACAATAGCAGCACAGTAATAATAATAATAATAATAATAATAATAATAATAATAATAAAAAGCACAAATGATATGGTGATGTAATAAAGGTGATGATGTAAGAAGAAAGCAAATGCACCAGGATTCGACTGAATCAAGTGAGTCTTGTAGTATGAACCGAGTCTCTGCTTCTACTCGCACATCGTCTATAACATGATCACAAACACACCTAATATTCTGTCTTTCTTTCTCTCTCCCTCTCTCTACATGTACAGTCATTCATGTGGCTGATGATTTTATCCAGAGGGACTCACAACTAAAGAAAAACAAGCAAAGTGAGAGATGGAGCATTGAGTGCTAAAGTTTTTGTTTGTTAGTCTGGAGAGAGAATTAACAAAGGGTTTGTTAAGTGTTTAAAGAAGAGGTAAATCTTTACCTGTTTTTTTTTTTTTTTTTTTTTTTTTTTGGAGAGGAAGTGATGGATTCTGCTGTCCAGATTTGGGAGGAGAGTTCATCAAGTTCATTCAAGTGCTGGGAGTTGGAAGGTTCTGTAAAGGGAGTGTTACAACACCACCAGCCATATCCCTTCCCAGCCACCAGGGGGAACCGTCACCAGAATACTAACACTTCCAGACACTTCACACAGACGTTTGGCATTTGGTAGATGCTTTACCCAGAGCGACTTAGTTCTCATTTTTACAGCTGAGCAATTAAGGGTTAAGGGCCTTGCTCAGTGGCCCAGGACTGGCAGCTTGGTGACCCTTTGGGATTGGAACTCACAACCTTCATACCTTGTGGAGGAAACACTCCCAGGGAATATAAACCAACTAATTGACCAAGAGGTATCTCTCTCCCTCTCTCTCCCTCTTTTCATACTACTCCAGAGATTTGAACATATTAATTCCTGGTGTTTAATTGTTGCATTTGTTGATGATTCGCCAGGCGAATGAAGATATGATGATGATGATGATGATGATGATGATAAACAGCACCAGATCTCTTCCCTCCTCTCATTTCCACCACTCCATAAATCAATTCCTCAGCTTCCACTCAATCCAATTCATCAGCCATGTTTTTCTGGTTGCTTTGTCTCCATCGGGAAAGAAAAAAAAAATGCTTTCACTTTCTACGATTTCATCTGTCAACATTGTGGTGCTGCTCCCACATCTGTTAGAATATTAAAATAATCTGTCAGGATGTTACGCTGTATGGATGCCTTCATCCCGACCTTCTTTCTTCATTTCTCCGACACAATATTTCCACATTTTTCACACTACTCATACCTGCTAACTCATGCATGCTAAAATGTATGAAAGTGCACCTTCTAATGTGTCAAACCAGCTTCCAGAATATTCTCACTGTCTCTTTCCAGTAATGTTTCTACAACACTGACAGGAAAAATGGCTGTTTTTTCCAGCAAGCAGGTGGTTTTTCCAAGGAAAGTAAAAAAAAAAACCTTCTTCTGAGTAAAATATGAGAATAAAGAGAAAATTGTTGCTAACTTTAAAACTAGTGAAACGTTCTGCTACCTTCCACTCCTGAGTCCAGTGTTCCAAGCACTCAAATATTTCCCCTGGGTCCTAGTGAACTCCAGCTCACAGAATCCTGGGTTTATATAGTCAGAGGTTTCACACTGCTCCTACTTTCCCTGGATTAACCCTGAATCCTGTCTCTTCATCATCTGACCTTGTTTCACTCTGTACATTCCTAATCCCTGCTGTAAACTTCTTCTAATTTGCATATTGGACCATCAACAGAATTAACACTAATTCCTTCCTTCTTCAAATGTTCACTAAGAACATTAAGAGACTATAAGAATTGAAATTTAATAATAATATTAATATAGTGGCTTCAGCTAATTTCATATGCAATATGTTTTTACCCAATTTGGTCACATGTCTATTCCCACCCATGGTTTTTTACCAACCAAAGAGAGTGAACACGTCCAGGACACGTTTTTATAATAATAATAATAATAAGAAGAAGAAGAAGAAGAAGAAGAAGAATTTAATAATAAACTTTATTTTGTAAAGCGCCTTTAAAAGTAGCTTCTCAAAGCGCTTGAGATAAAAGATGAAATTAAAAAATACACATAATATTACAGACACTGAAACTCACTCATTCATCTTCTACCGCTTATCCGAACTACCTCGGGTCACGGGGAGCCTGTGCCTATCTCAGGTGTCATCGGGCATCAAGGCAGGATACACCCTGGACTGAGTGCCAACCCATCACAGGGCACACACACACACACACACACTCTCACATTCACTCACGCAATCACACACTATGGACAATTTTCCAGAGATGCCAATCAACCTACCCTGCATGTCTTTGGGCCAGGGGAGGAAACCGGAGTACCCGGAGGAAACCCCCGAGGCACAGAGAGAACATGCAAACTCCACACACACAAGGCGGAGGCGGGAATCGAACCCCCAACCCTGGAGGTGTGAGGCGAACGTGCTAACCACTAAGACACTGTGCCCCCCCGACACTGAAACTAACCATACAAAAATTAAAAAGCTAATAAATAACAAACAAAGAAATCACATAAAAGCTGCCCTAAAAAAGTACGTTTTAAGGTGGGATTTAAAAACACCTAGGGATTCTGCATTCCTAATCTCCGAGGGCATTCCACAGTTTGGGAGCCAAAGAAGAAAAATCCCGATCACATAGTGTTTGTACAGTCAGAAGACCAGCTTCAGAAGAGCGTAGAGCATGTAAAGGTATGTAAGGGGTTAACAGCTCACACAGTTATTGAGGGGCCAAATTGTTCAAGGCCTTATAAGTGAGCATGAGAATTTTAAAATCGATACGAAAACTAACAGGAAGCCAGTGCAGTTTTCCCAGGATAGGTGTGATGTGCTCTCTTGCACTGGTCCTAGTCAGAATTCTAGCAGCTGAATTTTGTACCGACTGTAATTTACTTAGGGTAGCTTTAGGAACTCCAGCCAGCAAAGCATTACAGTAATCAGTGCGTGAAAATACAAAAGTGGTGATTAACTTTCAGCCACAGAGAAAGACGACACGGGACGTAATTTGGCAATGTTTCTGAGATGAAAAAATGATGCTTTGACAGTGTTACGAACATGACGGACAAATGTTAAATTGGCATCAAATACGACCCCCTGATTTTTTTTTGAACGTTACAGAGCAGCTAAACATTTAAAATAGTAATAGTTTACCCAGACATGAGTTCACGATTGGCCAGTGTCACTGTGATTGACAGAGAGAGACCAATGCCCCTCCCTCCCTGTTGAAAACCTTTGCATCAGCTATAAAGTATCTCACCTCTTCTGCTCTTAAACTCTACTAGACCAGACTAGAATAATTTGTCCAAACTCTATGCACTCATGTGCTGCTTGAATGAAGAGCAGAGCTGCATATTTTAATAGCAAATGAAGCTCGTTTGTAAGGAGAACCGGAGCTCAGTCTACACTGGAGCTTAAAGTTCTCTTTGCCCAACCAAGGTCACAACAAAACCTCTTGTAGTGTTTACAAAAAATACGCACTCCATTTGCAATGCGGATAACGGTGCCGTTAAATAGCTATGTAGAAAGTTCGAGGTGTCACGGAGAAGCGACGCTCTAACAATATAAAATAGGTTAGGAGACTGTTTGTCAAGATGAGCATGAAAAGCATCTTCAGAGTAAAGATGCCAGTTCTTCTTACAATCCAAAAGCAGCTTAAACTGGAAAGGTTGGTCAAGTTGGTACTAGATGGTTAACTTGGTTGTAGCTGGTCAGGTTCAACAGAATAGATGGACTGGATAAAGGTGTTGTGACTGGTTCAAAATGGTTAGGATGGTTCTAGATAATCTAGACTAATTATAGAGTTTCAGGCTGAATCAATCTAAGTACTTGGGGTCAACAGTCCAGAGTAATGGAGAGAGTGGGAAAGAGGTAAAGAAGCGAGTGCAGGCAGGTTGGAGTGGGTGGAGAAAAGTGTCAGGAGTTCTGTGTGATAGGAAAATATCAGCGAGAATCAAGGGGAACGTGTACAGGACAGTGGTGAGACCGGCCGTGCTGTATGGTTTAGAGACAGTGTCACTGAAGAAGAGACAGGAGTCTGAGCTAGAGGAAGCCGAGCTGAAGATGAGGTTCTCTTTGGGAGTGACAAGATTGGACAGGATTAGGAATGAGTACATCAGAGAGACAGCTCATGTTGAACGTTTGGGGGACAAAGTTAGGGAGGACAGATTAAGATGGTTTGAACATGTTCAGAGGAGGGAGAGTGAGTATATTGGTAGGAGAATGTTGGACATGGAGCTGCCAGGCAGGAGGCAAAGAGGAAGACCAAAGAGGAGGTATATGGATGTAATTAATGAGGATATGAAGCTAGTGGGTGCAAGTGTTGAGGATGCAGAAGATAGGGATAGGTGGAGAGAGATGATTCGCTGTGGAGACCCCTGAAGGAAAAAGCCGAAAGAAGAAGAAGAAGAAGAAGAAGAAGAAGAAGAATGCTGAATCAATATAATCAGGCTAATAATCGATGTTCAGGCTAGTTCTACCTAGTCATAGCTATAGATGGTCAGGCTGGTTATAGAGGCTTCATCTAGTTATAGATGTTCAGGTGAGTTTACTGTGTGGCTGCAGGTTTGTGTTCCACTCACACAGAATCCCCAGTGGTAATAATAAAGCTATAAAAAGACACACTGACTGTTTGCCTGCTCCTGGTTTGGGTATTGTCTTGTCCTTCTGGTTTGTTTGCATCAGCTCCTTTAATAAAGCAATGCCGCATCCTTCTGTCTGCCTGTGGTAAGAGTTTGGCATGCTCAGTGAGACAGACACCGTGAGTTTAATGAGTGTTAAATCTAAGTGAGATGAGAGAGTGTTTTGCTCATTTACACTCTGTGGTTCTTCAACACGCTCTCGTCATGCGCTCCAGGTTTGGACGAAGCCCAAAAAAGCGAACGATTACGGCCCAATTTTTCATCCACTTTCTCTAATCCTCCTCTTTACCGAGGCCAGGGATGGGTGCTAATCACAACCGGGGGCTATGATACTCAGTTCAAGTATGTTTGAGTGTCTGGTATTCGTCCTTCACACAATTATTTTCGAACGGAATCGCACTCGGACACAAAGTCACACCCGCACAGAGACGGCGGAGGCAATAAACACAAACCTCAGTAATGAACTGGAGGTCGAGAGCTGCGTCAGAGGACACATTTGGTCTGTCACACACACTCTTCACTTTTACGACCGAGGAGTAGATGAACTCGGTTATTTCCAAGTAAAAGGCCTCGTACTGACCGTAATGGAAAACTCACACACATTTCACATGTGAGTAATACATGATGATGTGAAAGGTTCAGTGATGTGGAAAAAAAAGAAGGAGAAAATAGAAAGTGTAAAAAAAAAACAAGCTAAAAAATAAAAATTACATGAGAGAACAAAAATATGTATGTAAATACGTAAAAATAAAAATAGTGAAAATAAACAAAATGTTAAGAAAATATACAATGAGTGTGAAAATAAAATATAATGTTTACAAAAAAGTTAAAAATGCACATGTAAAAAAGAGATTCATAATAAATGCACATGTAAAAAACAGAGTTGTAAACTATGTGTGAAATATTAAAGATAAAATACCAAATAAATGGAAAAAAAAAGTGAAAAGCAGAAACCTACACTGCTTGTGGAAAGTGTGTGTAATGCAATTGTATGTATTAAAAAAACACTCCAGGAATCGGACAATACGAAACCCACACCGTCCCATGCTACGTCTCGGAATATCCAGTCAGTCCGGATCTCTTAAATCCGTCTCTTAAAGACTCGGTGTGACAGTTCAGGGTCACTGAAACGCCGTGAACGCTTTCCGTTCCTCCTCTTTTTCAAAGCTACAGCAACAAATCTACTTAATGACGGTCCTGTATCGATTCTAAAGCCGTGTACGCTGGGTGGCCTGGGGTCAGGTGTGGAGGGGGGTGTTGTGGGAGGCAGGGTGGGCTTTTAAGACCTGGACAATAAACAAAATGGCTGCAACCAAAATAATAAGCAGCAGAGAGAGGTGCTGATACGATTCCAGCCCGTCAGCGTTGACCTGCGAGCGCGGGAACAATACACACAGGCGGAGGAAGGGGGAGTGTGGCGCTCATTACAGAGCCAGCACCAATCTGCTCCATTAGCGCATGCTGAAGAAGCACTTTCCTCCGGTTCTCCGAGGAGCCATTACAGTATGTACGCTCATATGTGTGTGTGTGTGTGTCTAAATAAATGCTTATGTGTGTTTTTGGCAGCACTGTAAACCATCCTGGGCAATATGGAATTTCAAATCAGCTGTGTAAAAAAAATAGCTGCATTTACAAGACTTTATGCCAGTTGTGACATTTATTTCAGAGCATTAAACGAAAAGCTGAGACCGTACAGAGAGCCATCCACAAATCCGAGTTAATGGTATTGGTAAATACAGCCGCTGGAGCGTCGTTTATGTGATGTATTGTAAATGGAAGTGTGAGAAAATGGGCCGAGATAAAGAGTTATGATACGTTAACACGGAGTAGGCAGTGTGTCTCAAAACACACACACTGATATGTAGAAAGAGGAGGAGATTGTGGGTGGAGTAAAGCTGTAAGTGAAAACAAAGACATTATAATGAACAGATAATATGTTTGAAACAGATTTGGACACAGAGAGAGATAAAGATACAGAGATAAAGATAAAGCTATAGTTAGAGATACAGATAAAGATACAGATGCTCCAGATAGAGCTATAAATACTGTACATAAATATAAAGCTATAGTTAGAGATAGAGCTACAGATAGAGCTATGAATAAATATAAAGTTACAGATAGAGTAATAAATATAGGGTCACTGGCAGAACTAGCGAGATGTTCACCACATCCTTTCTGGGAGTGTGGTAGTGTGGTTAAGGTATTGGGCTACCAATCAGGCTACCAATCGAAAGGTTGTGAGTTCGATCCCAGGTCCACCAAGCTGCCATTGTTTCAAGATAATGTAAGTCGCTCTGGATAAAGGGGTCTGCCAAATGCTGGAAATGTGAATGTAAAGCTAGGGTTAAAGATAGAGCCACAGATTGAGCTTTAAATAAATATAGAGCTACAGATAGAGCTATACATAAATGTAGAGCTTAGAGAAAAGATACAGACAGTGCAAGAGATGGAGCTATATTGGGAGATTGAGCTACCGATAGAGCTAGATGTAGCGCTACCGATAGAGCTAGATGTAGCGCTACCGATAGAGCTAGATGTAGCGCTACCGATAGAGCTAGATGTAGCGCTACCGATAGAGCTAGATGTAGAGCTACCGATAGAGCTAGATGTAGAGCTACAGATAGAGCTAGATGTAGAGCTACAGATAGAGCTAGATGTAGAGCTACAGATAGAGCTAGATGTAGCGCTACAGATAGAGCTAGATGTAGAGCTAGATGTAGAGCTACAGATAGAGCTAGATGTAGAGCTAGATGTAGAGCTACAGATAGAGCTAGATGTAGAGCTACAGGTAGAGCTAGATGTAGAGCTACAGATAGAGCTAGATGTAGAGCTACAGATAGAGCTAGATGTAGAGCTACAGATAGAGCTAGATGTAGAGCTACAGATAGAGCTAGATGTAGAGCTACAGATAGAGCTAGATGTAGAGCTACAGATAGAGCTAGATGTAGAGCTACAGATAGAGCTAGATGTAGAGCTACAGATAGAGCTAGATGTAGAGCTAGATGTAGAGCTAAAGATAGAGCTATAGTTAGATGTAGAGCTACAGTTAGAGCTAGGGTTAGATATAGAGCTATAGTTAGATGTAGAGCTACAGATAGAGTTATCAATAGAGCTATAGATAAATACAGCTACAGATAAAGCTATAGTTAGAGACAGAGATAAAGGCCCAAAGTGTAATATTCTTTTTGCCATGTGAGTGGGAAGATCTTACTTTACAGCCATGAGTGAGTGAGTGAGAGGTCACATATGAAGCTTGTAGCACAAAAATAAAGACTATGTAAATGAACACGAACACAAGTCAGTAAGTTTTTCTACAGTAAGTACATTTCTATTCATGTATCATCAGTAACTGCCTGATCAGGGTCAGGTGGGTTAACATTCGACTTTAGACATGAAGAAATAGAATACCTACTTACTTTTGTTCAGATTTTTGTTCTTTTATTTATTTCATTTTAATTTCATTCTTCAAATTTATTAAATCTCTTACACACATTGTTGCGATGAGGCAAAGGCAAGTGAGGATCCAAATGTAGTTCAACCTTTTATTAATCCAAAACAAGAAACAGGCAAAACAGGGCAGAACACAGGAAACAGGAAACAGGAACATAGACACAAACATTCAACAACAACCAACACCAGGGAAGTGGACAAACAGGGTCGATATAACAAACAGGAACCAATCACCAAGCAGAGACAATCAGTGACTAAGACAACACACCTGAGGGAGAGATGGAGTGCAATTAGTGTCCATGGTACATAACAAATGAGTGGGCGGAGCAAACAATTAACAGCAAGGCAGACCAGCAAACGGAAACAGGGCAAAACACAGACAGACTCATTACACACGTACTGTGAGAAAAAAAAACCAACAACAATTAAATATTAACTAGAGAACATGTGCTGTTTCTCCCACAATGACTAGCATCCTCCAGCCCACTTATAATAAAACTTCCTATTGAGAATAAACCACTTTCTGAATTATTCCAAATCCAGAACCCAAGACTTGACCTTGCCCGGTCTCATCAGCTGCACTGCTTAATTTCTGCCAATATTTCATTCCCACTCAAAAACAAAGTTATACAAAAGTTTTAAACTCATACAAATTGACACCAGGAATGAGAGCTCCTCTCCAGTTCATCGCCTCGGACACTCTCGCAATCGATCCCATGCTATATTTTGTCGACCGGAGCTCCGCCTGTGGTGTCACACCACCTTAATTGGTCCCACTGCTGCCTCAGAGGCAGCACTGAAACAATGCACAATAGCCGAGTTGGTGTGATACAGTGAGATAAGTACAGATATGGATCAGGAGTCAGAGAGAGAGAGAAAGAGAGAGAGAGAGAGAGAGAGAGAGAAACAAAGACCAGTGAGCAATATTTCCATCATTATTTTGGGATGTTGAGTAATTCTCTACATTTTTAGAGGAAAAACATGCAGGCAAATACATATAGCTTGTATGAGTGCAAAGGTTTACACCCCCACGGAAATGTAAAATCTACCTCTATTCAGTCTTTTTTTGTTTCTGTTTCTTTCTTCCATTCTTACGCAAGGTCTTTTAGACCTTTTAAATAGTAATTTAAATCATTTTATTCTGACTTTATAATTCTGTACAGCTGCTTTGAGGAAAAGTCCTCTGTGAAAAGAGAGATACAAAATAAACGGGAATGAATTTTGAATGAATTGAATGACAATCTTTCATTTTTTTCTTCCTTTATATTTCTTTCTTTCTTTTACTTATGACTTACAGTCTTACTCTCTCACTCCCTTTCTTCCTTTCATTTTTTTCGGCCTGCTCTTCTAACAGATTTCCTCACTGTACTTATTATCAAATAAATATAGCTCAGATGAGTGCAAAAGTTTACACCCCACTTGGTTTTAAAATAAAAAAAGGAAAATCTTCCTTCCTTCCTTTATTTATTTTTTTCTCTTACCTAAATCAAGTGCGTTAACACGACTACAGCTCTAATAGAAAGTGTGGTACACGTGTCAGAAGAATCCTGTGATTGCCATTTCACCAATTCAGCAAAATAAATAAATAAATAAAAACTGATACTCGCTGTGGTGTAAAAGGAATAAAACACTGACGCACTGAATTTTATAGTAAACGTGTTTTATTCCGTTCTCCAGTGTTTAAATAAAATACCTGCCTCATCTTAAAGACAGGGGGGCACGGTGGCTTAGTGGTTAGCACGTTCGCCTCACACCTCCAGGGTTGGGGGTTCGATTCCCGCCTCCGCCTTGTGTGTGTGGAGTTTGCATGTTCTCCCCGTGCCTCGGGGGTTTCCTCCGGGTACTCCGGTTTCCTCCCCCGGTCCAAAGACATGCATGGTAGGTTGATTGGCATCTCTGGAACATTGTCCGTAGTGTGTGAGTGTGAGAGTGAATGAGAGTGTGTGTGCCCTGCGATGGGTTGGCACTCCGTCCAGGGTGTATCCTGCCTTGATGCCCGATGACACCTGAGATAGGCACAGGCTCCCCGTGACCTGAGGTAGTTCGGATAAGCGGTAGAAAATGAGTGAGTGAGTGAGTGATCTTAAAGACAGTTAAACCTGCTGGAATAAGAGCTTATAAAGGTTTATGTAGGTTTACCTTAGATGCTTAAATACTAAAACACTATAATAGGAATGACAGAATTTTCCCATCACTGGATGTTTTTCTGCACATGAAGCTCACTGCTGTGTGTAGGCGTGCAGTCAGAGCTCCTTTTCCATGTATTTGAATCATTAATTCTCTAAAACTCCACAGTAAAACTCATTATCCACCTTTCTTTGGGCCTTCAGCAGCACAGCATGAGACGAAACAGAAACTCACTGAAGACTGATCAAAGGCACGGCTGAGGCTCGAAAGCGTTTAATCCTACATTTACTCAAACATTATAACATTCATAAACACACAGCATCAAGGTTCAAGTGAAGACATGCGGACAAATTCCAGCTAAGATCTACACAAACATCGAGACTAGCTATAAGATTTTATACTCTATTATCTCCGAGACCTTCTGCAGAATTCACCACGGCCTCGTCCCATTGCATTTCAGAGGTTATCACGGACAGAAGTCGGCTCTTTGTTTCGTTCAGCGGTGGAAAGACGTGGAGACGCGGCGCTCCGGACCCGTCTGTGTCTGTTTTACTGTGCCGCTCTGCCTGGCCTTGAGAATTTACAGCACACTATTAACATGGCAAATATAAAAGGTGTAAAAGGTCATTTTCACTCTACTGCCTGCTGAGGGCAAATAAAACTGGGCTCCTAACGACAGGGACGTGTTCGGGCTTCACAGCCGGATGAGTGCAGAGCCGACACCTTCTCTGCATTATGTTTGGGGTTTAATCCGATGTTCCCCTTAAAGACGGGATTAGTCCTTTTGTTAGTTATCCAGGTGAGATCATGTTACAGCTGCTTTAAGATAACTTTTACTTAACATAAAATTAAACTAGAACATAAATAACTTGCCATCTTGTTTATCTAATATTACACTAAATAAAATGATGTTTAGAGCAACTAATAAATAAATAAATAAATAAATAAATAAATAAATAAATAGTTGCTAACTTCCTGTCTTTCCAACATTAAATGTAACTATATTTTATATAAACAATTTTGTTTCTTTTCTCTCTCTTCCTCTCATCCTTTTTTCTTTCTTTCTTTCTTTTTTCTTTCTTTCTTTCTTTTGTAAATATTTACATTTACATTTACAGCATTTAGCAGACACTCTTATCCAGAGTGACTTACATTGTCTTATTTCAGTTTATACACCTGAGCAATTGAGGGTTAAGGGCCTTGCTCAGGGGCCCTGCAGTGGCAACTTGGTGGACCTGGGAATTCGAGCCAATGATCTTCCGATCAGTAGTCGAACACCTTAACCACTGAGCTTCCACATCCCATAAATCTATTTTATAACCACAAAATTCTATTTTATTTTTATTTTGATATTTTTAAGCAACTCTTAAATAAATAAATGTATTATTTTAGACACTATCTTTCGCTTCTTTATAATATAAAGTGACTTCACAATATTTAATTTCCAACATTAAATACAGCTTTAAATGGAATTCAATTTTCATATATTACAGGAAATACCTTTTATTTCCAAGATTATAATTTGACAGTAAACCAAATTTATATTTTTGAAGAAGCATCAAACAAATAAACAAAGAAACAAACAAACAAATAAATAAATTGACCCACAGCAACTGCAATCTTGTACCTATTAATGGATAAAAAAAAACTTTCTTTTATAGGCAAATATATTTTTAAGATGAAAAAACCTTGCTTTTGTTCTGTAAAGTAAAATGAACAGTATTATCTGTTTGTCTCTTCTGTTACATGTTATGGATCACGGATTTCTGAGTATTTACTGTCCATAACACAGACTAACACCAAAAGAGAAAAACATTCTGCTACAGTTCACCTTAACACCACCAAATACTCCTGAAGGAAATGAGCTTTTTGCCCAACACATCCACGGCCTAGTGCTTTTCTCTTCTCCTGTCCAATCTTGCAGAAAACCCAATATAAAGACCAGTAACTGAATCCACTAAATGAAACATTGCAGTAATAATCTCCCCGTAGCCAGCGAGCCCGATTCGGCCCATCAGAAAAGGGCAGGAAATAAATGAAAAACCATTTTAACATGATGTCCATGAGGTCCGTTCTGCCCTTTAATGATTTCTCGAGTGAGCGTTTTTCTTCTAAAAACATACAGGGTGACTGAAAAAAGGGGCAGGTTTTAATAAGGTCCCTTGTTCTGAAAATACTTATTGATTTTTGCTGTAAGTGGCGGCGTGGGGCATTGCTCTTGCTCCTGCCGCTCGCTGGAGGTATATTGAGCCATTTAGAAGCTCAGGGTGTCTTGTGGGGCTTGAGTTTGCTGTGGCCTTTTATTTTACCCCAATCTGTTTCCATCAGCTTTGACTTTCTCGCTACAGCAGCTGATTCTCTTACTCTTTCACAAGCTGTGGACAAAAACAAGCTTTTTAGACTTAAAATGAAGACGTACATCTGAGCTGTGCAAAAACCTCCCGTATTCGTGTACACAGTGACCTCACTGCCACATGGTGACCTCACTGCCACACGGTGACATCACAACCACACGGTGACCTCACTGACACACGGTGACCTCACTGCCACACGGTGAACTCACTTCCACACGGTGACCTCACTGCCACACGGTGAACTCACTTCCACATGGTGACCTCACTGCCACACGGTGACCTCACTACCACACGGTGACCTCACTGCCACACGGTGACCTCACTGCCACACGGTGACCTAACTACCACACGGTGACCTCACTGCCACACGGTGACCTCACTGCCACACGGTGACATCACAACCACATGGTGACCTCACTACCACACGGTGACCTGCATGCACTGCTCTGCATTATTGGTTCTTAGATAAATTTCTACTTAATATGATCCACAACAAACTTTACTTTCTACTCCGAGTGTGAAGATCGGGATATTCCAGATTATAAAACTGTATAAACACAACTATATAAACGTTAGAACAGATTATAAAACAGTCATTATCATATAATATAATGGGGAAGTCGTGGCCTAATGGTTAGAGAGTTTAACTCCTAAGGTTGTGGGTTCGAGTCTCGGGCAAGCAATACCACGACTGAGGTGCCCTTGAGCAAGGCACCGAACCCCCAACTGCTCCCCAGGCACCGCAGCATAAATGGCTGCCCACTGCTCCGGGTGTGTGTTGACGGTGTGTGTGTGTTGACGGTGTGTGTGTGTTCACTGCTGTGTGTGTGTTCACGGTGTGTGTGTGTGTGTTCACTGCTGTGTGTGTGTTCACGGTGTGTGTATGTTCACTGCTGTGTGTGTGCACTTTTGGATGGGTTAAATACAGAGTATGGGTCACCGTACTTAGCTGTATGTCACTTAATTTCGAATCATATACCATATCATCACATTGTATGATATCATATTGTAACATATCGTACTTATTGTATTGTAATTGTATCGTATTTATTGCATTATATCATATTGTATCATACTATATTATATATAACGTATCATATCGTATCCAAGATATAGGCAAAATAGACATAACAAGTGTAAAATGTTTACAAATATAAGCTGATCACACAGAATGCTGATCATTGTAGAATTTTTGATTTATAAGCATTCAAGTCAATTTGACCTGAAAAAAACAGGTTTTATTATTTACTGACATTAAAAATGGTCAAAATGGTTTTTATTTAATTTAGAGACGTTTCATTGGTTAATGCCAGCAGCTGTTACACTGATCACGGCGCCACCTGGTGGATCAATGCATCATTGCAACAGACGCGCGTAGGGGGCGTGAATAAGGAAGCTACTCATTAACTACGTCAGAGCGGGGGAACAAGATCATTGTAGCACTCCTGGTGGATGTCTGGCAGAATCACACAGTAATCATGCAGTGATCATGCAATAGTCAAACAGCAATTCTGAGCTGCTGCATCTGTATATCATCATCTCATATTATATATCATATTTTATCCTATCGTATTGCATTGTATCATATTGAACCGTATCATACAGTAGCATATTTTATCATATCATATTGTAGCGTATTCGAGTGTACTGTATTGAATCGTATCATACTGTAGCATATCGTATCATATCATATTGTAGCGCATTGTATCGTATCGTATTATACATTAGTTTATCATATCATATTGTAGTTTGTTGTAGCATATTGTATCGTATCGTATTATACAGTAGCTTATCATATCATATTGTAGCGCATTGTAGCATATTGTATCGTATACTGTTAGCTATCATATCTTATTGTATTGTATTGTAGCATATACTATTTTATCACATTGTCTCATATTGTATCATATCATATATTGTGTCGCATTGTTTCACATCATATACCGTATAACATACGTGTAATATTGTATAATATTGTTTCACATACCGTATAACATACGTGACATAAACAGGATTCCATAGAAACATTTCTTGTACTTTTACGCTTGATATTTTTGAAAACGTACTTAATATTTTTAGTAATAATATTTCAGTAATACATCTCCCACGAATATTTTTCGTAATAAACTCTAAAAGGGGGAAAAAAAAGCAGAGGACTGAGCGGCGACGCTGCGTGTGTGATGTACAGCAGCTGGTACAGCATGTTTTTATCCAGATTAATTACCACAGTGTCACAACAGAAAGAAGACAAAAGCACAAACACATCTGATTCACTCAAATAC
>NC_083474.1:22742420-22769920 GCF_030014155.1 Tachysurus vachellii
ATTTAACCTAGAGGTTTAACACAACTCAGTTACGTGTATCTGTGTAAGTTTAATGCTTCTAATATTCGGATTCTTTCTCATTCCGCATAAGTATGCTAACTAGCCCGGTTAGCTAGATTGTTATTAAGCTTGTCAATGCTTAATGTTTCAAAGAAAAGAGATAAAGACAATGTGTTCAAACAGCAGCAGTACATAACGGTCTATGACACAGATTTAGAAACGACTCCATAAACAACTCTGAATCTAATCCAGTGAATCAAATAACAGTCTATAGCATAGATTCAGAAACTACTCCGTAAACAACTTTGAGATGAAGCCAGTGAATCAAATAACGTTATATAACCTAGATTCAGAACTGACTCCATAAACAACTCTGAGATGAATCTAGTGTATACGGCACAGGTATAAATATAAAGCTATAAATAAAGTTATACGGCACAGATTCAGAAATGACTCCAGAAATGACTCTGAGCCAGATCTAGTGAATTAAATAACGGTTTACAACACGGATTTAGAAACGACTCCAGAAATGACACTGAATCAAATCTAATGAATCAAATAATGGTCTATAACCTAGATTTAGAAACGACTCCAGAAATGACACTGAATCAAATCTAACGAATCAAATAATGGTCTATAACCTAGATTTAGAAACGGCTCCATAAAGGACTCTGAAATGAATCTAATGAATAAAACTCTCTTTTAAATCAAAGCAAACGTTTGCTTCGCTCTCCTCGGATGTGTTCAAACATAAGCAGTACAACAAAAGATCAAACTCAAGCTAAATCTTCAACCAAGTCTGAGTTCCTAAAAGATCCTAAACAAATTCTGTAACCAGTCACATTGTTGTTAGCAGCTAGCTACACGTCATCGCTCAGAACAATCACCATATCCTGGAAAAGGAAAAAAAAAAGATTGTGTTACTTCTTTTAAAGCAGGATTTCAGGGTTTTATGCGTATCACATTACATCAGCTGTGCTGTTGTAAAAGACCCGGCCTGAAGCTGAGCTGGATCCAGACTTCAGGCTAGATTACAGGATTTGTCTGGAACACGCTGTGTGAGCTTGCACAGGGCAGGGCGAGTGCGGAGACTCACCGAGGATAAGAGATCTCATAATTACAGAGCCGTGCGCCAGCTTTGAGCGATGCCTGTAATCCTACGATGCACTGGGCTCTGAGTAGTGACCACACACACAACACACACACTCTACCCTGGAGCTCCCGGTATTCCGGTTACACCTCACCAAACCACCTTGTGTGTATCTTTCAGCATACATACAGTATGGACTTACACGTAGGATGGGCTGAGCTATTACAGGGAGATAATCGACCACAGCGTGAGGTGCTGGCCTGAAGATGCTAGTTTTTATATACGTCCACATCCTGATGTTTATTCTTCTCTTACACTACAACAATTCATCAATAACCACACCAATGTATTAACAAAAACACTACAGAGGCACTTTTTAACCATCTAAACAAAATCTAAACAAAATCCTTCCTCTTATATTCTTTTCTCTCGCAGTTAAAAAGACAAGAAACACACAAAAATAAAGCGTAAACTCCACCGTCCTGAAGCGCTGCCACTGGAGACTCCTTCCATCAGTGTTACAGAAACACTGGCACAAAGGGGGGAAGTCGTGGCCTAATGGTTAGAGTCTGACTCCTAACCCTAAGGTTGTGGGTTCGAGTCTCGGGCCGGCAATACCACGACTGAGGTGCCCTTGAGCAAGGCACCAAACCCCCCAACTGCTCCCCGGGCGCCGGAGCATAAATGGCTGCCCACTGCTCCGGGTGTGTGTTCACGGTGTGTGTTCACTGCTGTGTGTGTGTGTTCACTGCTGTGTGTGTGTGCACCTTGGATGGGTTAAATGCAGAGAGCAAATTCCGAGTAAGGGTCACCGTACTTCGCCGTATGTCACGATGTTACATCTTAAAGAAAACTTCGACTTCAACAGAAGCGACATTTTGTTTGTTCGTTTTTTAATTCTGCCAAATTAAAGTGACATTTCACTGGAGGAACGACAACAAGCTCGCTCTGTGCTGACTGACTCGAGAAAAAACAGATACGGAGAGAAAAGAAAACTCTCGGTCCATCCGTCCTTGACTAGGGTTTATATTTCAGCTCATCCAGTCTATGTGGTCCACACAGACACACACTCACACACACACACACACACACACACACACTTTCACCCAGGTCTTATCTGGAAGGAAACACATTTGCTCAGTGCTTCAGCTGACGCTGGATTTCTCTTGGCTTTGGACTTCCACCTGCCTGCAACCTCTGAGTTTAAAATAAAAAAGACCTAGTGACAATAGTTAACCGTAGCTCTCCATCAATCTCTCTCTCTCGCTCTCTCTCTCTCTCTCTCTCACACACACACACACACATATAAATTGTATTTACTCAGGTCTGGGTCAGGCATTATTAAACTTTAATCCGTCTAAGAAGAGCAGATTCTTGTGATGAATTTTAGATGATCCCTATATAACCCTGCTCTTCTCCCCCCTCAGAAAACACCCAGCATGCCTGGTTTTTAATAAACTCTATTATCTTCTTCTCCAGCCACCCAGTCGCACTGAGCTGAGATGGAATTTCATATAACGTGGAGAAAAAAAAAGAAAAAAAAAGAAAAAACAGGAAAGTAGGCTCCGGAATGTGGAATCCGGAGCTGAGATGAACTGCTGGACAGATGTTGGGAAGTCTTGAAAGACTAGGTGATGTGCAGCTTACTGCCTTGACACGCAGTATCTCCTTGTTGTTCTACTGGGAAACATGCAGTGATGTGTTTCATTGTGAGTTCTGACGGCACTGCAGCCACGAATTATGTGCTCGTTTTAATACGTCATCGTTACTATAGCTACAGACCATCCCAAATCGCAAACTTTAAATACAAATACTCTGAATTATGTGTTCACACCTAACGTCAGGATCACGCCGGGACTTTTTAACCCTTGGGACATTAGGGGGCGTGTGTTTTGTGGTCACGTGACTGCCTCGCTCGAGTCCTATTTCCTTCCTGCCTCTGCACACTTGTTCCTCATGTGTCTAATTGTCTTCCTATTTATCCCTGCCATGTTGCCTTTGGCTTCTGGTTCTGTTCTGTGTGTATTTACACTTTAGAGAACTACACAACGTAGAATAGGACGTTGAGGCTGTGCAGGCGTTTTGAGTGATACTTGATACAACCCTCAGACGGAGACTAGAAGAAAGTTAGCTCAGGAGTCACGCTAGTGTCTGAAACTGTGCTTTCTCTAACTGCTTAGGAACGGTGCCAACCTGCTGCCTTGGCAGACGACACCACCGCTGTCACCGCAGCCATATAAGTGTTTAACTGACCCTTCTCCATCTGTCGTGAACGCGGAGTGTGTGCCAAACACGGCCCTGTACGCCAGCTGAGACCTGCAGGCCGACGCCAACTCCAACGCCAACATGATTTGTTTGTTTCCCCCAACAGGCGACAAATATTTGTTGCTCTAAATGACGATAAAAACATTAGCCTTAGCGCTAACCACCAAGTCAGGAGGGATTTAGTTTTCTCTCTGTAGCTAGGCTTGATTACTAGCGAAAAAGTAGCTCCAGCTACAACTAGCTCCAGTTGTTTCATTCTAACCTCCAGCACAGTGCACTGTATCCCGACAAAGACACAAAGACACTCTATAGAGCGCCGCGACACCGAATCCGTTCTCGGCTCATTTCCATATATTAGCCGATAATGACATTCTGTTCGCCAGTGAAAGTCCGCCCGGAGTAGGAGCACGTTGTATTGTAAGTAAGCTCCATGACAAATGATCATCATGCCCTCTAAAATGCAATTCACCACCAGCGCTATATCGCCTGCAGCTTCCAGAGAACAGACGTTCAGAAAATCTACTGCTGATTGTCCTTTGATGAGAATGCCAGTCGTGTTGAGTTACGGCCGATCATCCTGACCCCAGAGTGAGGAGAGAGAGAGAGAACTGAGAGAAAGGACAAATCCACGTGAGATAACACAAGAAATGTAGCATGTGATCACTTTAAAAACAAAATGTTGTGGCTTGGAATTATTTGCACAATATTTGATCACATAAAATAAGACAAAAATTGAAAAAAGAAAAAAAACAAACCCTGAAAAAAACTTTATAAATAAAGTGGGGAAAAAATGTATATGAAAATTTGTATATATATATATATATATATATATATATATATATATATATATATGAGAAAACTGAAAAACTGACCTCATGTGAAAATTGAAATTTGCAAATAAATAAATAAATAAATAAATAAATAAATAAATAATAAAACAGATGAAAAGTGTAAAAAAATCACTACATGTGAAAAAATACAAAGTACACAATACAAAAAAAGTAAGAAGATAAGACAAATATATTTCACGTGAGAATAGAAAGTTCATGAAGTTCACTAATTTGTTGTTGTTTTTTTTTGCTTGTTTCAGGATTTGCGTGTGGTTATTAACCCTGGTTATTACCCTGAACATGCTCGAGGTCAGTACAGCGTGTTGTTAGCTCTCAGCTTCCTGTTGCTTCTGAATAAATATAAATGACTGAATACTGACATCATCACACACTCACCAAAATCAACATGTCTGATGGCTTTTATGGCTCTTCTTCTTCTCTAAGAACAGGACAAACCCCCTTCACATCCCAGGTCTCCTTTCATTAGAATCCTTGGGCCTGTGTTTAAATTGCAGGTCTCAGATGGTCTCCTCCCGCTTTCCCGATGTAATGGCACCCAAGGTCGTCATTATGAGGAGCACAAAGCCAACATCAAGGCAAGCTTTCATTAGAGCAAGCAGCTGCTCTACTTTATTCTACTGCACTCCAGCCTGACCATATTCTTCATCCTCCAGCTCATCTTTCTCTCACATGTGGGATTCACACACTCTACTTTAGCTAATCCTGTAAGATTACTTAATTATTCTTTTACTCATATCTGGAGAATATAGGAGTAAACACCAACACTGTGTCTATAACTGGATAATACTGTATATGTACATTTTTTAAATCTACCTTACCTTAGCTTAGTAACACATGTAAATCATACTACAACATAATCTATGCAACCATTTTGGTTTATATTTTTACATTTATTTTATTTATCAATATTTATTTTAGGAGGGGGTCACGGTGGCTTAGTGGTTATCACGTTCGCCTCACACCTCCAGGGTTGGGGGTTCGATTCCCACCTCCGCCTTGTGTGTGTGGAGTTTGCATGTTCTCCCCGTGCCTCGGGGGTTTCCTCCGGGTACTCCGGTTTCCTCCCCCGGTCCAAAAACATGCATGGTAGGTTGATTGGCATCTCTGGAAAATTGTCCGTAGTGTGTGATTGCGTGAGTGAATGAGTGTGTGTGCCCTGTGATGGGTTGGCACTCCGTCCAGGGTGTATCCTGCCTTGATGCCCGATGACGCCTGAGATAGGCACAGGCTCCCCGTGACCCGAGGTAGTTCGGATAAGCGGTAGAAAATGAATGAATGAATGAATATTTATTTTACTTTATCTTATTTTATCTCTTCTTCTATTTTATACTATTTTATACATCTCATATTATCTTATCTTATCCCATCTCATCTTCTCCTATATTATTCTACTATCTCATCTTATCTTATACTGCCTTGTCTTTATGAAGTCAGTCTATCTCATCTTATCTCTGTCTTGTCTTATTGTATCATATCTCATAAAGTCTTATCTTATCTTATCCAATTTTATTCCCTCTTTTCTCTTATATTTCATCTCATCCTTCCATCCCATCTTATCCTATACCATCTCATCCCATCCCATTTCATCCTCTTATCTTCTCCTACCTTATGTGGGTTCCTTTAAATTGTCTGTAACTGCTCATTAGAAATGGCACAAACATTTGCTTTTTTTATTAACGGTTAATGTTTTTTTTTTAAAACTATTAAACTTTACACTGCTCTTGGAGATTACATTTTTCCCTGATATCCTATCCGGAGGTTTTTGATGGTGTCGGCCCAATGCAGATCCCCTTGGTGTCGGTATCGGATGGAGTTTACTGTGTAATTGTGAAGTAAGAAACTCACATAACTAGGATGTGAACCCACACGTTATTTACGAGCAAACCTTTATTTGCTTGGTGCAGCTATTATTCTGATTTTTAAAGGAAATATTGAATATCACTTAAACATAATGTGGACTAGCAGCAGTATAAACCTAGAGAAAGAAAAAAAAAACATCTGCTACCTTCCACAAGCTCTTAAGCAACCCCCACACTAAAGCAAATTCCACTCAGGCCCTTCAGGTTCAGCCACTTCAACAAAACCTTTGCACTGCTTTTAAAGCATATTGGTTTAGTAATTAAGAGCAAGCAAATGCCCTGTCTTGTCCTCGGCATGTCACAGACGTCACCGATGATTTTATGAACGCTTGCTGGAATACAAATCACTGGAGTTCTATAAAGGTGCAAAGTGAAGCAGCGTGAAGCTAAAAATCAGCTAAAATCTTAATGCAGGGTGACAGTAATTACCCAGTGCACCGTCCTTGTGGCCTGTGGAGATGACAGAACGGTGCGTGATGTTGAACCAACAGTAAGTGTGTGTGTGTGTGTGTGTGTGTGTGTGTGTGTGTGTGTGTGTGAGCAAAGAATAAGTCAAGCAGGTAAAGAGATTAGCTAAGCTTCACTTTCCTTACTGCATACACATGAACATGACCTCAGCAGTGAAGGAAAGAAAATAAAACACATAGACTAGTTAAAAGTAAAATGTACAGTAGCGATCAAGTAAATTACACAAATGAGACCTTAAACTCTAAATATATGACTAAACGTTAGCCTAAACCTTAACTCTAACCCCTAAACCATAACCCTAACCCAAAAAAAACCCAAACCTAACCCCAAATCTAACCATTAAATACTAGCCTAGCCTAATCCCTAACCTTAAACCCTAAATCTACACCCTAAACCCTTCGCCTTCTTTACCCCTTAACCCTATACCCCAAACCATAACTTTAATCCCTATACCCCAACTTAAAACCCTACCCCTACAACCTAAACCCTACCCCTACCACCTAAACCCAACCCCTACAACCTAAACCCTACCCCTACCACCTAAACCCTACTCCTACAACCTAAACCCTACCCCTACAACCCTAAACCCTACCCCTACAACCTAAACCCTACCCCTACAACCTAAACCCTACCCATACAACCTAAACACTAACCCTACAACCTAAACCCTAACCCTACTCCTACAACCTAAACCCTACCCCTACAACCTAAACCCTACCCCTACAACCCTAACCCTATCCCTACAACCCTAACCCTACAACCTAAACCCTACCCCTACAACCCTAACTCTACCCCTACAACCTAAACTCTACCCCTACAACCCTAAACCCTACCCCTACAACCTAAACCCTACCCCTACAACCTAAACCCTACCCCTACAACCTAAACCCTAACCCTACAACCTAAACCCTTACCCTACTCCTACAACCTAAACCCTACCCCTACAACCTAAACCCTACCCCTACAACCCTAACCCTACCCCTACAACCCTAACCCTACAACCTAAACCCTACCCCTACAACCCTAACTCTACCCCTACAACCTAAACCCTACCCCTACAACCTAAACCCTACCCCTACAACCCTAACCCTACACCTACACCCAAATTCCTAATCCTAAACATTAACCCTAGTCAACTGGCAAAAGGTTACACTTACAAAATCAGATCTTTTTTACAATCTACAATAAACAATTATGACATCTAACGAAATAAGATGTGTTGACATGAACATTTTCTCAATTATCAGCTGTAGATAAAAAACAGAGGGTTAGATTCTTTATACTATTATACTTTATACTACTAGACTTCATACATTAAGCACAGGAGGTCTTCATAAGTCTAGCTAGCTCAGCAAGCTAATCTGTGTTGTCTCAGACATTGCTGTGTAGACTATCATCAATATTCTATCAAATTATTTTACTCTGTACACTTTGATTTGATTCTACCCAAAAAAGTACCATTAAAGTGAACCGTATACTGTACATTAATGAGCGTACCCCTGGGCCTCACATACAGTAGCTCAAGTACTCTTCTCACAATAAACCTGCTCTTTATGGTTCAGTTTACCATCCAGCTGAAGGCAACAACACAAATGGGATTTTGTGTACTGTGGGATGACAGGGTTAATGGTCTGAAAAACAAAACGGTGATGAGACTGTGGTGTAGACAGGAAGTTCAACAGCTAGGGTCTCTAGTGTGGTCTGAACAATCCAGAGCTTAACATGTTAAATGGTGGAGTTGATGTTGGACTTCAGGTGGTAGACTTCAGAAGATGTTATTCAGGGGTGGGATTCTGGGGGTGAACAAATTGAGGGTGGATTTTCAGGACTTCAGGGTTTGCCCTTGAGCTGTCTCCATTTAATGCTTAAGACTATGATTGTTGTGATACGTTTCTCAAGTATTTGGGAACCACAATCTCCTAAGTCTTATCTGTGAAGACAACACTGACTGTATTACCAAAAAAGACTCAGCAGAGGATGTATTTCCTGCATCAAGTGAGGGAGAACAACATACCACAGGGGCTGTTAGCCGTAGGGAGCTAAGAGCTACTGTAAGAAGTGAGAAGAAAAAAAAAAAAAGTGCTATAATTGCCCCTCACCCCAAGGCCACCACATTTTTGACCTCTTTCTCTACAGCAGATGCTTCAATTCAGAGTGTACCAAAACCACAAGACACTGAGGAGCTGCTTTTTCCTGATGAATTATAAACACACAAACATCATGACTGTATCACGGTCAACGGTGTGCTTGTGTTTAAGATAGAGTAACGTTGTGTGCGGTTTCCTCCGGGTACTCCGGTTTCCTCCCCCGATCCAAAGACATGCATGGTAGGTTGATTGGCATCTCTGGAAAATTGTCTGTGGTGCGTGATTGCGTGAGTGAATGAGAGTGTGTGTGTGTGTGTGCCCTGTGATGGGTTGGCACTCCTTCCAGGGTGTATCCTGCCTTGATGCCCGATGACGCCTGAGATAGGCACAGGCTCCCCGTGACCCGAGGTAGTTCGGATAAGCGGTAGAAGATGAATGAATGAATGAATGAACGTTGTGTGCAGTAGCTGTGTATAATATGCACTTCAGACTATATCAGCTCTATATCAGCGTCTTGTCTTTCTTATGTTATTGCAAGATTTAACACCTATAAGCGCAACGAGAGCTGAACGGTTAAGACGTGTTCCTTGTATACTCCGTCACACTTGGGAAATAAAGCGTGATTCGGATTCTGTCACACTGACTAATGCTTCAAGCTCTGGTGTATTGCGCTAGTCATCTGAGGCAGTATAACCCATCGCAAGCAAATGTTATTTCTGTGAATAATCAGCACTCACAGCTCCACCTGTACAAGATGTTTTCCTGACATCACCCCTACATCCTATGACCTGCAGAACATGTACATCTCCAGCATTTAGCAGATGCCCTTACATTTGATCTTATTTTATCTCAACTGAACAATTGAGGGTTAAGGGCCTTGCTCGGGGACCCAACAGTGGCAGCTTGGTGGACGTGGGAATCGAACTCCCAACCTTCCGATTGGTAGCCCAACACCTTAACCACTAGGTTACCACATCCCCATCAGAACATCAGAACATCAATCACTTACGCTAGCCTAGAGTATAAAGAAAACTAAACACTCTTGCACTTGGCTCTTGGGATGTGGTAGATTAGTGTTTAAGGTGTTGGTCTACAGATTGGAAGTTTGTGAGCTCAAATCTCAGGTCCACCAAGCTGCCACTGCTGGGCACCTAAGCAAAAAAAAAACTTAACCCTTAATTGCTAAGTTGTAAAAAATGTAAATTGATCTGGATAATGTTGCCAAATAGCATAAATATAATGGCACCGACGCTTCCCACACTGCTCCATCATGCTCCCTCAGATCTTCTAGCTCTGCTTGCCTGGTTCCAACACCTCTCAGGGTACAAGGTACGTCTGCATCGGTACTTTTCTGTTCTGGCACCATAATGGTGAAATGGACTTCCCCTAGATGTTCAGACAGTCACTGACTGTCTTCATATGACGGATAAAGACCTACCTCTTCCTGGAATAGTTAAACCAGAACTTCATGTGCTGTATTTTCTCCTAACAGTATTTTAGACTCATGGTATTTTTAGTCTAAGACATAACATAACAAATCATTATTGACGTATCCATTGACAGATGTTTCAAAGAACTTTTATACATCTCTCCAGATAAAGATGGTTTTTTGCGTAAAATTTTAAGTGCGTTCTTCTACAGTCTTACTCCACATTTGTTGCTTTCAGAATTGTTGGGAAAAGACTTTCCATCACCAAAGACCCTACTAGCTTACCTTAGATCTTTCTGTTACCTCATATACATGGAATACAAGACAGGATTTAGCATGTTGGGAACATGTTTACATTTCAGCTATATTGGGAAATTAATCTTAGCTTTTTTATGTCCTTTTCAGCTATTTAATGCTTTATTATTATGATGATGATTATAATAGGACCCAGACCGAGTACTTTCAGCTGAAGGTTCCCCAGACGGAAGTTTTTAAAGATCTTACAGGAACACATCCTGTTCATTTGCCCTCGTTCCCTAGCGTACATGGACATTGCTTTGCAGTGGAACAGGGTCCTGACCCGTCACCTGACACAGAAAGACCAAGGCAGCCTGAAAGTTAGTAATTGGGAGTGATGAAAAGCCCCAGAGGCACTGATGGAGCTCGATCTACAGATTCGCTCGGCTTCTCTCCACTAATGCCGTCCAGCAGCATCCTCCAGGTCCCTGTACAGGTCATTATGAGGACTTGCGCTAGTTAAAACAATGCTGACCTTCTTCTGCTTCCATTCATCATTTTTCCATGGTAGATAAGTCTTACAGGAAGGTTTAAATATAGGATCAGGTGGAGCTCGCTCTCAAACAAGGTTCCCATTTCCAGCTTCATTTTTACGCAGCAGTTAATTGGAAAGCTGTTCTAAAAGTATTGACGGGGTCAAGGAGCAAAAAGAAATCAAGTGGAGTAGCTGGGAAATATGGGAACAGAAATATGGGGACAGAAATATGGGGACAGAAATATGGGGACAAATATTTTTTAATTGCTTTAAAACCCTGTACTGGGTTTGTACTGAGCATCATATTAAAATTGTAGAATTAAATTAAGATAATTAAGAAATGAAGATAATGCTAACGTTTTGGACAAATCCAGGAAATTTGACATGAATTTTAATTTCTAATAATTAAGTAACCCAATCTTATTTTGTTGTCTTTTTGTTTTTAATGATTTATTTCCTCACCCCCCCCCCCCACGTTTATAGCATTTTATCACATTTAATCTTTTTTTTTTTTTTTTGCTAGTTGAATTCTTTTTTAGCTTTTCTTATTACATTTAAAAGAAAATAATAAAAACGGATTTTTTCTGTCATTAAATCGTTTCATGTAAACAAACGATATCATAACTAAGAATTAAAACAGGAAAATAACCAGTAATCAAGAGTAATCTAGAGTTAATGTTACCAGGTAAATCTTTTTCTTTTTTTTTTATTTCCTTACATATAACATCACGGTTTAAAGTATCGTGTCTTTTTTTTTTAATTGTTACATTTAATGTTGTGGATCATCAGTGAAACAAGTTTTTGTTATCGCTTGATATTATAGTAGCAATAAATGGAAAAAAAATTCTGATAGTGGAGACTCCTTCCATAAATGTTACCTACTGTATAAACGTTTTGTAACAGAATAGTTCTAAACCTAAAACGTTACTCTACAACGTGACATGAAGTGGCGTAGGTATTATGTAATAAAGTTCTTCATAATTACACAAAAGTGACGAAGTAACGTCTTGAGCTTAAGGAGTTAATTCAAGAACCAACAAATTGGTGTCACCAAAGCAATACATTATTCTCAAGCACAGATACCTAAAAAAACAGCAGCAGCACACAAGATATTTATCAAAACCGCTGCATGAAAGAACACGGCGAATCCCTGCTTTCATTTGCACTGTAGACGTGCATGAAATACTCAAGTTTGCTTAACAGCGAGAGATGAAAAATCTCAGGAAACGGGCCATCATTCACGTCAATATTAGCATACCGTGTGTCTGAGGAATGTAAAATTTTCTCAGTCAAAGCCACGGCGATTTTGCTCGAGCGCCCACGAAGCCGATTCAGCTAAAGCGACGCAAACAGCCGTGTATGTCAGCGCAGCAGTCAGATTTATTAGCATGCCATGAACGACGTCGTAATTGATGCTTTCAATTCGCAAAGAGTCACTGAGGAATTTACAAGCCGGGGAATGCTAATAGGACGAGCGGCGCGGACGGGTACACCGGGTCGGTAATGTGGTACAGATTTAATAGCCGTTTATCTGCATTAAAAAAAAAAAAAAAGAAAGAAAAGATTTAGGGAAACAAATTGTGGTGAATATACTACTGCAGTAATGATGATGTCAGGTTTAAATATATCCAGATCAGATCACAGCAATAACAAAGCCATATACATACACAGGAAACACACACACACACACAGACAAATCCAAATATAAAGCCATTGGGGGTTTAATCAGTAATCCACATCTATCAGGTCATCAAAGCCGCGCTCTGTGCATCGCTTAGCCACATTAGCCCAAACACCGCCAGCCCCAAATGTCATTACGCTCTCATTACTCGCCCAGGTTTTGGCCTGCATCTCAAATTGATCATTTCACTCCACGAATCCAGCCAACATCCATCCCTGATATTCCAGCTTCTCCACCGGAGACACACAGACGTGCCAGAGTGACCGTTAGTATTGGCCAGCACGGGGAAGCTGTACAGGATAAATCAAGCCAGCTGCTAAAAGAGCAGAGCTTTACAGCTAGGACGTGTTTGTGCTAATCACGTAATAAGAATTCAACTGCTGTCACAAAACACACATTTAAATTTAAAGATAATGACTTACCTTAATGTCCCAAGGTCGTGCGTAGAGGGAAAGAAAGAAAGGAAAAAAGAAAGAGAAGAGAAGAGAGAAGGGAAGAAAGGATTAGATTATTTAAGCAGGAGATAAACTCATTCAGTTTCGATCTTTTCTACAAGAGTCACCTGGCCAAGATGGCAGCAAATGACACAACAAATAAAGACACAACAATTAATATAATTAACATCATTGTCTACTCAAAGTGTCATGAGTTCAACCAGTGAAAGAAAGCACAGGAAGATTATTTTTAATGTTTCTGTTAGATGTTCCATGAGGCAGTTCCGACCTAACAGCCGAAAAATAAAGCTGTGTCCTGTAGCAAAGGTTATAACATAGTGTAATAACAGCTTTACGTCATGACAACCTGGATTAATGGTTTATCCAAAGAAATGTTGTAGCTTATTGTCATGTAGAAATAATACCTCAAATAAATAATAATTTCATTTGAAATAATAATTTATAATAATACTAATATTTTATTAAGACATAACACGTTATTCTCAACCCATAATATATATTAATATGTTATCCTATTAATCTGCATTTATTGTTCATTAAATACACTTTATATTTGCTGTGGCAGCAAAAATGTCAAAATAACACAAAAAAAATTCTAAAAAACAAACCCTGAACTCTGGCTAAACATTTACAGTAATGTGTATTTAAAGGTGAGGTCTCCGTTGTTTGAGGAATGCTTCAGAAAACTGAGTCGGGACGACAAACAAAACAAAAAACAAAACAAACGTGTTTGTGAGTAGTACTACCAGTGAGCAGAAAGGGGCGTGTCTTGTCAATATGGGCGGAGAGAGTGTTCAGTGCTCATGTGTGACATTAGCAGAAAGCGGTTTTAACATTGACATGGAGGATAAAAACAAAGAAAGAAAGTGAAGAAAGGCTTACGATAAGGTAAGAAGTAGGACGTGTTAATATAGGATCAGCTTTCCAGCGCTGGAGAGAACTGAAGGAGCAGGAAGTTGGTCACATATTCACAGATTGGAGTTTCCTGAGTCAATAACTCCTGAGCTAAACGCTGTTACTACACAAATAACACCTCTTTTCTATCGTAGTAATGTAGAGACGCAGCTACAACCGTGTTTTGTGTAGTAACAGTGTTTAGCTCAGGAGTTATTGACTCGGGAAACTCCAATCTGTGAATATGTGACCAACTTTACTTAAGACGCCGAGGCGCTTTTTTCCTTCTCGATAGGTGAGTAACGTTGGTTTTGCTTTGTTACACAGAACTAATATATGCCTTTGTCCTTTACATGATTATGCTTGTGTGTCATTTTTGCTTGTTTGTTTATCTGCAATCGTATTGTTCTTCACTTCAGCTATGATAAAGACACATTTCTTTCCATTAGTTGCCTGGGTTACGTATGTGTGGGCGGAGCTATCAATACAGGGGTGGGACCCGTTTGGGTTAGGGGCGTGTTTGTTTTGGTGATTTCAAATGTCAACAGTGGCTTTCAAACAACGGAGACCCCACCTTTAATATGCACAGTCCCCATTAAATAAACCATTATTCATTCATTCATCTTCTACCGCTTATCCGAACTACCTCGGGTCACGGGGAGCCTGTGCCTATCTCAGGCGTCATCGGGCATCAAGGCAGGATACACCCTGGACGGAGTGCCAACCCATCGCAGGGCACACACACACTCTCATTCACTCACGCAATCACACACTACGGACAATTTTCCAGAGATGCCAATCAACCTACCATGCATGTCTTTGGACCGGGGGAGGAAACCGGAGTACCCGGAGGAAACCCCCGAGGCACAGGGAGAACATGCAAACTCCACACACACAAGGTGGAGGCGGGAATCGAACCCCGACCCTGGAGGTGTGAGGCGAACGTGCTAACCACTAAGCCACCGTGCCCCCTTAAATAAACCATTAAATAAATAAAATTAAAGTAAATGATTTCTAGTTGTGTCTTATTCCAAGGAGCATCATGTAAAATATGGTTGTGACATCACACACACATACAGTAGCAGCCTTTTCTTTTAATGTAAGGTTTCTATAACAGTCCCTTGGCTTAGACTGTCAAACACCTGATGTTATATCACCTGATGTCTTATCACCCTATGTGACATCACAAGATGACATAACACATGTCATATGCAGAATAAAAACTCAAGAGTAAAGCAAGATGGAAGGGAAAGAGAGAAAGAAAGAGATGAGAAAAGTGTCCTATTTTCACATTTACGGCTGATCTGATCCCATTTGGGTTTTTATGTGGCTCGGCGTTCTAAGAGTCAGAGCCTGACTGCTCTAATGAGATGCCACTTGATTTACAGGCCGGAGAGTTGATAGCAACAGTGACGCACCAAAAAGCTGTTCTGCAGCACTCTAGTGTTGATAGAGATCAATGCAGTCAATGGCGTTATTAATAAAGTCTAGTGTTGGGAAAGACATGAGGGAGACATGTGATGTTAAGCCAGATTGATCGGAAAGGGAACGGATTGCATAAAGCGCCTGAACGCCATCGTTATACAGCCAACAATAGTCTCGCTTACAGGAGCTGTGAGGACAAAGAAGAGCTATAAAGTACAAATCACACACACACACACACACACACACACACACACACACTACTCCCTGTCAATATCTCAGACACACAAAAGAAAATCAATATACTGTAAGTGACAGATAGAAAGACAAAGCGACTACACTGCTGTATGTGAGGAATAAAATAGTCCATGTCATACTGTTACAGGAAACTAATCAACAACAGAGTGGTGTCATGAAGCCAGGTTACTGTTACCTTAGTGAGATACACAAATCAACTGCGACAGATACATCGACACGCTAATCGGGTTTGAAACAGGAAACAGGTGAACACAATAAGGTAATGACGGACGATGGAGCAGGGGCGGAGACGTGACAACAGAAATAAAGTCACACAACTGTGTGTGATTCCAACAATTACAACAACACAAATACTAACCAACATATTTTATTTTTAATATGTTATCAAGTGAGGCACGGTGGCTTAGTGGTTAGCACGTTCGCCTCACACCTCCAGGGTCGGGGGTTCGATTCCCGCCTCCGCCTTGTGTGTGTGGAGTTTGCATGTTCTCCCCGTGCCTCGGGGGTTTCCTCCGGGTACTCCGGTTTCCTCCCCCGGTCCAAAGACATGCATGGTAGGTTGATTGGCATCTCTGGAAAATTGTCTGTAGTGTGTGATTGTGTGAGTGAATGAGAGTGTGTGTGTGTGCCCTGTGATGGGTTGGCACTCCGTCCAGTGTGTATCCTGCCTTGATGCCCGATGACGCCTGAGATAGGCACAGGCTCCCTGTGACCCGAGGTAGTTCGGATAAGCGGTAGAAGATGAATGAATGAATGAATGTTATGAAGTACATTTATCTTTAATGTTCGACGACAGCGACATCATTTCCTGTATTTACGGATGTTAAAGCGTGTAAATAAACTTTTCTTCTTTTCTTCACCGGCCACCAGTTGATAAGATAAAAACAAAAAAAAGATCAACTCTTACTCATAGCTACATCTCTGAGACTGGAGACTCCTTCCAAACTGACCCCCATGAACGAGCTGTTACCATAGAAAAGATGACATACTGCTGATGAATAAAAACAAAACTGGGACTTGAACTGCAGCTAAAACTGATTAAATACTGGATTATTTTAACAAACAAGAACTAATTAATTATTATTCAGTGATTTTATGATTTGAATTGAAACAAACTTTTAAGAACATAAACAAGTGTGAAAGCTGGAAGACCGTGACAGGAAGTCAGTCGTTTCCTGAGCAGGGTCTCAGCTGTCCATGACACACGCATAATCACCTCCTATATAGCGCTTATAGAGACGCACTCCTGTGTGTGTGTGTGTGTGTGTGTGTGTGTGTGTTCACCAATAAAGCTTATTGTCAGTAAATCACATGGTATTTTATTGACTATTTTGTGTTGTATTTTCATAAACAGTCTAATCCGTGCCCCCGACACCAGGGAATTCCTCTTCCGCCGTCGTGAAATGCAATTTCACCACGAAATGCTAATATCAGCCGTAGCTGGAGGGATTTCTTTTCACCCACCAAAACTAATTTAGCTCCACATATACTAAATATGTATGATGTAAGTGATATATCGTTATGCTTTGAGTAATTTATGAGGCGAGGCTATAAAATGAATTTTGAAAGAAAGTCGTTTGTTTAAATACCCCCACCCAACACCGCCCCCCCTTTTATTTTTATGTGCTTGGAAAAACAATACATTACCATAAATATTGATGTGCTGACATTTAATATTTTAATAACGGGAGTTTAAGACTCGATAAAGACGACTGTGTCGAAAGTTACAGGGAGCTAAAGAAGAAATTCTTAGCCTGTTTTTGGAGCTCGGTGTAGAGGCGAGTCTTTGTCACACGTTGTTATTGCTGCCTTTTTTTTTTAATGAATTTCAAATAATTTACATTTATTTTAATTATTTTATTATTATATACATTATTATTTAAAGGGTTATATTGTTTTCATAATAATAATAATAATAATAATAATAATAATAATAATAATAATAATAACTCATAGGTATAATAATGTATATAAACCTATGAGTTTTTATTATTATTATAATACCTATTTTAGCAAAATGTTGTGTCTTAAAAAAAATGTAATTATAAAAAAATAACAGTCATGTACACCAAAGTGTATAGAAATAATAATAGATGTTTAGAGTGTGTGGTTTTAGAAGATTCTTTATTTCTTTTTTTATTTATTTGTTGTTTGACATTGTACTCTGATGTATCTCATCTGTATACTCATAAATAATAACATTATATATGTGTGTGTGTGTGTGTGTGTGTGTGTGTGTAGCTGTGTGTGTGTGTGCGTGTGTGTGTGACTGTGTGTTTGTGACTGTCTGTGTGTGTGTGTGTGTGTGTGTGTGTGTGTGTGTGTCTGTGTGTGTGTGTGTGACTGTCTGTATGTGTGTGTGACTGTGTGTGTGTGTGTGACTGTCTGTATGTGTGTGTGTGTGTGTGTGTGTGTGTGTGTGACTGTCTGTGTGTGTGTGTGTGTGTGTGTGTGTGTGTGCGTGTGTGTGTCTGTGGGTGTGTGTGTGACTGTCTGTGTGTGTGACTGTGTGTGTGTGTGACTGTCTGTGTGTGTATGTGTGTGTGTGTGTGTGTGTCTGTGTGTGCATGTGACTGTGTGTGTGTGACTGTGTGTGCGTGACTGTGTGTGTGTGTGTCTGTGTGTGTGTGTGCGTGTGTGTGACTGTGTCTGTGTGTGTGACTGTGTGTGTGTGTGTGTGTGGGTGTGTGTGTGTGTGTGTGACTGTGTGTGTGTGTGTGTGTGTCTGTGTGTGTGACTGTGTGTGTGTGTGTGTGTGTGTGTGTGACTGTGTGTGTGTGTGTGTGTGTGTGTGTGTCTGTGTGTGTGACTGTGTGTGTGTGTGTGTGTGTGTGTGTGTGTGTGTGTGTGACTGTCTGTCCTGGGCTACATTTCCTCATGTTTTCATGCTAACAGAGAGAGTAAGGACATTTGACTGTGGACTAAAGTGACGCTCTGTGTTTTCATCGTGTTGTCTGTGTGTGTGTGTGTGTGTGTGTGTGTGTGTGTGTGTGTGGCTGTGTGTGTGTGTGTGACTGTCTGTATGTGTGTGTGACTGTGTGTGTGTGTGTGACTGTCTGTATGTGTGTGTGTGTGTGTGTGTGTGTGTGTGACTGTCTGTGTGTGTGTGTGTGTGTGTGTGTGCGTGTGTGTGTCTGTGGGTGTGTGTGTGACTGTCTGTGTGTGTGACTGTGTGTGTGTGTGACTGTCTGTGTGTGTATGTGTGTGTGTGTGTGTGTGTCTGTGTGTGCATGTGACTGTGTGTGTGTGACTGTGTGTGCGTGACTGTGTGTGTGTGTGTGTGTGTGTGTGTGTGTGCGTGTGTGTGACTGTGTCTGTGTGTGTGACTGTGTGTGTGTGTGTGTGTGTGTGTGTGTGTGTGTGTGTGACTGTGTGTGTGTGTGTGTGTGTCTGTGTGTGTGACTGTGTGTGTGTGTGTGTGTGTGTGACTGTGTGTGTGTGTGTGTGTGTGTGTGTGTGTGTGTGTGTGACTGTGTGTGTGTGTGTGTGTGTGTGTGTGTGTGTGTGTGTGTGTGTGTGTGTGTGTGACTGTCTGTCCTGGGCTACATTTCCTCATGTTTTCATGCTAACAGAGAGAGTAAGGACATTTGACTGTGGACTAAAGTGACGCTCTGTGTTTTCATCCTGAAGTTGCAGCCTGAGCTCAGAGGACTTCAGAAGCTTTGGTTTAATCCCACACTGAAGTGTCCATGCTTGTGTACGCTAATGCGCTAATGCCACTCTCCTCCATCATAACGCGTCCTATTTCACCTAATCACATTCTCTTCCACTTCAGAAGGATGTTTGATGTGTGTCATGGAGGCTTTAAAGCTCACACACCAGCATAGGCTTCAAACCAACATCTCCCACAATGCCACAGTCCTGCTGCTGCTGCCGACGCTGACGAAATCATCCGGATTATTGAGTAAATAAACAGCCGTCATTAAACACAGCGGCTGTGGCAGGTCCGCTTAGAGACGCGCTTTAACTCTTTAAATAGTTTTTTAACTAAAAAAGCATGTGGTTAAATCTTAAGGATCTTTTATATATATTAGAAAGAAAGAAAGAAAGAAAGAAAGAAAGAAAGAAAGAAAGAAAGAAAAGAAAAAATATATATACTGTATATATTTTTTAAATAATACCAGAACATTTGTTCAAAGTTACAATGAAAAAGTGTGTTTTTTTGTTTGTTTGTTTTTTTTTTAAATGCAAAAGATAAGGAAAGAAGTGCTAGTTGAAGTGTTCCCTGAATAAGTAGGTCTTCAACCGCCGCTTGAAAATATCCAGTGACTCAGCTGTCCGGACCTCTAAGGGAAGTTCATTCCACCACCTTGGTGCCAGTACAGAGAAGAGTCTTGTAGTAAACTTCCCTCTTACCCTGAGAGATGGTGGAACCAGTCGAGCAGTGCTGTAGATCAGAGGGTGCGAGGTGCAGTGTGAGGAGTGATGAGGGCTTTGAGGTAAGAGGGAGCTGGTCACTTTTTGGCTTTGTGGTGTGGAGAGTGGTGGTGTGGAGAACTTTGGCGGGTTGAAAACAAGCTGTGCAGCTGCGTTTTGGATCATTTGCAGAGGACGGATTGTGTTCATATGTAGACCTGCCAGCAGTGTGTTACAGTAATCCAGTCTAGAAATGACAAGAGACTAAACAAGTACCTGAGCAGCCTGTGTGGACAGAAATGGCCGAATCCTTCTAATGTTGTAGAGAAGAAACCGACATGAGCGAGTCACATTAGCAACATGAGAGGAAAAGGACAGTTGATTGTCCATGGTTACCCCAAGGTTGTGAGCTGTGGCTGAAGGGGAGATCAGATCGTTGTGCAAGGATATAGCAAGATCATGACCTGGGGATGAATCACCATTTACAAACCCAGCTGTAAATAAATAAATTAACAAATAAATAAATAAATAAATAAATAGCGGGAAGTCGTGGCCTAATGGTTAGAGAGTTTGACTCCTAACCCTAAGGTTGTGGGTTCGAGTCTCGGGCCGGCAATACCACGACTGAGGTGCCCTTGAGCAAGGCACCGAACTCCCCAACTGCTCCCCGGGCACCGTAGCATAAATGGCTGCCCACTGCTCCGGGTGTGTGTTCATGGTGTGTGTGTGTTCACTGCTGTGTGTGTGTGTGCACTTTGGATGGGTTAAATGCAGAGAACGAATTCTAGGTACGGGTCACCGTATGTAGCCGTATGTCACGTCACTTTCGAATAAATAAATGATTTATGCTTTTTTTTTTTAATTATACTTGAAAGTTCTTGTCATTTCAGTCAACACACACACACACACACAGACACACACACACACAAAATACAAATGAATCATGAAATGAGAAGATCTGGAATAAACTGGAACTCAGCATTAACTCTTTCACGTCTCTCAAGAAGTTAAATTGAAATCCTGAACTGAATTTGAATGCGTTCGTCACCTTTTCATAGAAATTCCTTTCTTTTTTCTTTCCGAGTCAAAGACACTGAGCTCACACACACTTCCTGTGACTCAGAGCTCATTTCTTTTTCGTTCAGATCCTGCTTTGTATTTAAAGCTGTGAGATAATATAGAACATAAAGGATGACCTCAATTCTGCACCAAAGACTTAATTAGACATGACGGCGTGTCCCAGAGAGACGTGAATGAAGAAGAAATGGACATGTCTCCGTTTTTAATGAGCCCAGCTCCTGTGTGTTAATAATTCTTTAATTAACTTGTTGACTAAAGAGAGGAAAGGGCAATTACGAGTTTCTACAGCTCAGGGAAATGTCCATCTTTCCTTTATAGTGTCTCTTTCTCTCTCTCTCTCTCTCTCTCTCGCATGAACGCATACATATACATCTGATGTTAAAATAGAAACAACTGGCCTGATTAAAGAGAGTCATATGTAAGTGTGTGAGTGTGTGTATGTGTGTGTGTGTGTGTGTGTGAGAGCGAGAGAGAGAGAGAGAGAGGGAGCAGACACTACAGATTCATTGAAATTCGTAATAAAGGAGAAGATGAAGATGGTGTTGTCTGATGCTCAGGCTTACACACTGGAGACGAACATTTTATTTAGTGGAGCTTCAGTTAGGAATTTAAACACACCCTTTACACACACACACACACACACACACACACAAACCATCTACACACAACATTTATACACACATAACCTAGACACACAATAGTTATATACACACACTCATCATCTACACACACAACATTTACCAGACACATCACAACCAGAACTTATTGCAGAGGACAAGCTCACTCTCTCTCTCTCTCTACCTCTTTCTCTGTCCCTTGTATTTCTCTCTCTCTGCCCCCTCTCTCTATCTACCCCTCCCTCTCTCTTCAGTACTTTGTGTACAGTGATGTAGCTCCAGGTGGTTATACAGATAAAGTAAAGCTCTACAGCTTTACACTCGTCTCCCTTTGTCTCGTCTCCCTTCAGAGCAACAAATAAAAGAAGCTGTGAGCATGAACGGTCCTGTAGAGTCATGTCCTGTAGAGTCATGTCCTGTAGAGTCATGTCCTGTAGAGTCATGTCCTGTTCAGTCCTGTGGAGTACAGTAGAGTCATGTTTTGTAGAGTCCTGTAGAGTCATGTTCTGTAGAGTCATGTAGTCATGTTTTGTAGAGTCCTGAAGAGTCATGTCATGTAGAGTCATGCCATGTAGAGTCATGTCCTGTAGAGTCATAACATGTAGAGTCATGACTTGTAGAGTCCTGAAGAGTCATGTTTTGTAGAGTCATGACCTGTAGAGTCATCTCATGTAGAGTCATGTGTAGTAGAGTCATGTCCTGTAGAGTCATGTCTTGTAGAGTCCTGTAGAGTCATGTGCTGTAGAGTCATGTCATGTCCTGTAGAGTCATGTCCTGTAGAGTCATGTCTTATAGAGTCATGTCCTGTAGAGTCATGTCTTATAGAGTCATGTCCTGTAGAGTCATGTCTTATAGAGTCATGTCCTGTAGAGTCATGTCTTATAGAGTCATCTCGTGTAAAGTCATTTCCTTTTTTAGAGCAAAGATCATCTGAGAGGAAGTGGAAGAAACACAACTTGATGTAGATCTTGACTCTTACCGTATGCTCCTGGGCAAGTTCTCCTCAGATGTGACTTCTGCCAAGACTTCATTCTACAAGGAAAAGCTTGACGCTTTGGCACAAGACCTTGTAAGCGCCACAACATCATCTCTTCTCTACTCGACCGCCCGACTCCACCCGCTTCATTCTCCCTGACTGCAGAAGACTTTGCTTCTCTCTGTCTCTCTTTTTCTGTCTTTCTCTCTGAACCATCTCTCTCAATTTTCTCCCTGACTTTGTCTTTCTCTCTTTCTCTGTCTCTCTGTCTTTCTCTCTGCGCCTTTGTCTCACTCTCTGCTCCTGACTCTTTCTTGTTTTTTCTTTCTTTGTCTTTCTCCCTGTCTTTGTCTCACTCCCTTTGTCTTTCTGTGTGTCTCTCAGTCTATCTCTCTGCCCCTTTCTCTCTCTCTCTCTCATCAGCATCTCAGTGCCTGAGACTGTCACCAATGTGATGTCACACATCAAGCTCACATTTTTTTTTTCCTCCTTTCCATCAGATGTTACTGAGAATAACCATAAAATCGTTAGCTAGTTAGTTATTTAGCCAGTACTAGCTAGGGCTGTTAGGAGCGTTTCTATGGTTACCGTGTGTTATGCCTTAAGATCTCAACCTGCAGAAGAATCTCAAGGAGAATTGTTTTAACCTTGTAGAAGTAATCTCACAATTTAATTTGTAGAATTAAACACACGGTAACGAGAGGACGAAGGATTTCAGGATCTCGTCGTGCAATTCTAAGAGCTTTAATCTTCGTCTGAATGAATATTACATTCCTTTTCGTTTCTGGCTTTTAATCACTTAATATTTAATAATTCATGCAGGAGGAATGTGGCACTACAGTATATAAGGATGAAGTTGAAAATTGAACTTTGTTCCCTTTCAAATAAATAATTAATCACAGAATATAAATAAATAAAAGGAAGATAGCGTGTGGTGTTAAGACGTGGTCTGGATCGCGTTGAGTTTTCCCATCAGAGGCGTTTACGTGCTCTTTGTTCAGCAGGAGTAATGTATATTGATCAAGCGCTGTAGAGTCCAGGCAGCGATCACACATCATACCAGCACCTCTATTGTCTAAAGACAATTCCCCAGACGCTAAAGCTTCAGGAAATACGCTTCCTCACAGCTGGAAATGCCAGAGGCGAGATCTGATGTCACTAAACGTCCTTATCAAAGCGGATCAAGGGCTGGAAGATCGCAGCCTGTCGCTTGTTATCACCTGAATTGGATCAATAATGTATAGAAGCTAGAAGACATTAAAGCCACACCTTTGTAATGAATTAATAAATAACTTTCTTTATTTAGAGTCAGTTTTATAATAAAAGGAAACACAAATGCTAGTGATTGGATATTTTACGGATCCCGACTGTGTTTAACCTTCATATAATAAATAAATAAATAAATCAATAGATTCTACTGATAAATATCCCATAAAGTGATAGTCAGTGCTTTCGTTTATTGTTCATCCATTTGTTTTCCATACCGCTTATCCGTCACAGGGTACAAGGCACAAGGCATGGGACATCCAGGATGCACCACACACACACACACACACATACATCCATCTGCACATCCATCCATTCGGCCATCCAACCATTCATGCATTTGTTCAATCATTCATCCATCCATCCATCCATCCATCCATCCATCCATCCATCCATCCATCCATCCGTTTGTTCCTTCATTCATGTGCTGTAATGTGACATCTGTAGCAGTATCATCGTATAAACACACCCTCACCCTCAGCCTCACCCTTAGCCTCACCCTCAGCCTCACCCTCAGCCTCACCTTCACCCTCAGCCTCACCTTCACCCTCACCCTCAGCCTCACCCTCAGCCTCACCTTCACCCTCAGCCTCAGCCTCACCCTCAGCCTCACCCTCAGCCTCACCTTCAGCCTCACCCTCACCCTCAGCCTCACCCTCAGCCTCACCCTCACCCTCAGCCTCAGCCTCAGCCTCACCCTGCCACTGTTCTTCATTACTGACCTTCTCCTCCAAACCACTACAAGCGCTCAAAACCACATCAGTCCAACCCACACGGATCTTCAGAAGCCAACTGAGTGCCATGTGCTTTCTCTCTCTCTCTCTCTCTCTCTCTCTCTCTCTCTCTCTCTCTCTCTCTCTCTATCTATCTCTCTTTCTGACTCAAACCCAGGCACTGATTAACTTTAATGCATCTCAGCTCATTCTTCTAAATGTTCCATCAACAAGAAGACTCCAAGAAACCTGATCAGAGATTGTTTGTTCTTCATTTTAGAAGATTACAAAAGCCAAAAACCTTAAGAGCAGCTCAACTCCTGCAAGTAGATGAATATTTTGTTCAGTTAATTGCACCAGTCTGTTAGGGTTTTGTACCATGTTGTTCTGTGACTTCTGATCTTTTTGGCAAAGATTAGTTAGTTAGAAAAAATTCAATATAACTCAAACTTGGACATTAAACTGCTGTGAACAGTGGTTTACTATACACTCATTCACTCACTCACTCACTCACTCACTCTCTCACTACCTCAGGTCATGGGGAGCCTGTGCCTATCTCAGGCGTCATCGGGCATCAAGGCAGGATACACCCTGGACGGAGTGCCAACCCATCACAGGGCACACACACACACTCTCATTCACTCACACACTATGGACAATTTTCCAGAGATGCCAATTAACCTATCATGCATGTCTTTGGACCGAGGGAGGAAACCGGAGTACCCGGAGGAAACCCCCGAGGCACGGAGAGAACATGCAAACTCCACACACACAACTCCGTGGAGGCGGGAATCGAACCCACAACCCTGGAGGTGTGAGGCGAACGTGCTAACCACTAAGCCACCGTGCCTATACACTGTTTACTATACACTCAACTTAAATCCACAATAGACTAAGCACAAAAATTGTTTAAATATAGTTGTGATCTGTGGGGTCCAAGCACCTTTTTTCTATTTCCTGACATTTCTTCTCAAATCTGTGATGATATTATTCACGTGAAATACCTCCTGAAATCTGATTGGCTGAGCGACCAATCCGACCAATCGTGAGCATGTTACTCATGATTTGGTTCAGCCCACCAAATTCTATCATGATAATAATTACAGTCTGTTCTGTAACTTTCAAATATAAATACTTTCCTCTGACCGTCACTAAACACTGGCACTAGAGACTCCTTCCCTAAATGTTCAGCTAATGTCTCTTTACAGAAAACCTGACTGTCAGGATTAAACGTCAGCCTTTCGCCCAATCAGAGTCCGGAATTTGGCACCGAATCATCTGATGTTGATTCAGGATCATGAGAACCCACGTGGATTCCTGGAACAGGTTGAAAATGAGTAAACCAAAACAACATGTAAAGATTAGCATGATCCGGTTCTGATGAAAGCTCCAGAGCGATCGAGAAGAAATGTTTGGCACAGAGAACAAGCCTGTAATTGGACATCTGTCTGTAAATGCCACCCTGTTTGGCTCAGCAGATAACCCCTGACCGTTAGGGAAAGTCCTCTGATGTTTTTTTCTTTCACCCAGCCTTCATTAGCTTCATCAAATCGTTTCTGTAAATTACGCCGACCGTTCCCGTCCTGATGTGTTAGTAGAATAGTTAATCTTGCCCGAGCCTGGTGGTTTCGCCCGGTCACCTGCTGGCCAGTTGGACGGTGGCCTGAAGCGTGCCGAGCAGCAAGGCAAACGATAGACCGGTCTCCATTATGGCAAGGGCGGGGGGCTAATTGAGCAGCTGCAGGGGGACAGACAGGTCAGCCATGACAGAGGACAGACACTAAAGTGACATTGGGACTGCTTCAAATAAAACGTCACTCCACACGTCCTTTCACAACAGCATGAAGTCACGGTCATTGTAACACCGCTGAACTCTGCAGAAAACATTCTTATCAGTTAACTGCTTTAAAAATAGCATAAACATTTGGGCAAATAAATGTGCTTTCATTTGATTGGACAGAAGGAAGTATAGACGTAACCGGACACGACCGGTTCACACGGCGACTGGTGGAGACAAATAATGAACATCAGGTCTCCACACAAATGACTCACGAGTCGCACGAGTGCTTTTATACAAGTGAGATGAAGCCAAACACCACAAAGTGTTTCATTCATTCATTCATTCATTCATTCATTCATTCATATATCCATCTGTCCATCCATCCCTCAATTCCATTTGTTCTATAAATTTATTTTTATTCATTTCATTCCTTCCTTCCTTCCTTCCTTCCTTCCTTCCTTCCTTCCTTCCTTCCTTCCTTTCTTTCTTTCTTAATAAATTTCATTCATTCCATCCATCCATCCATTCATCCATCCATTTGTTCTATTCCTTTGTTCTATTTCTTCCTTCCTTCCTTCCTTCCTTCCTTCCTTCCTTCCTTCCTTCCTTAATAAATTTCATTCATTCCATCCATCCATCCATCCATCCATTTGTTCTATTCCTTTGTTCTATTCCTTCCTTCCTTCCTTCCTTCCTTCCTTCCTTCCTTAATAAATTTCATTCATTCATTCCATCCATCCATCCATCCATCCATCCATCCATTTGTTCTATTCCTTTGTTCTATTCCTTCCTTCCTTCCTTCCTTCCTTTCTTAATAAATTTCATTCATTCCATCCATCCATCCATCCATCCATCCATCCATCCATCCATTTGTTCTATTCCTTTGTTCTATTTCTTCCTTCCTTCCTTCCTTCCTTCCTTAATAAATTTCATTCATTCCATCCATCCATCCATCCATCCATCCATCCATCCATCCATTTGTTCTATTCCTTTGTTCTATTCCTTCCTTCCTTCCTTCCTTCCTTCCTTCCATCATTCATTAATTCATGAAGATGATTCACTTATATGCCCATCTGTCCATTCATTAATTCATTTAAACTCATTCCTTTCCTTCATTCGATTCATCCATCCATCCCATTTGTTCTCTTCCTTCCTGTCATTCATCTATCCATCCATCCACC
>NC_083474.1:22774920-22799920 GCF_030014155.1 Tachysurus vachellii
TTTCTTAATTATGAGACTTTGGGTTTTCCCCCCATGCCTCTCATGTCTCTCTACATCTATATCTCACATCTTCTCATGTTTCCTAACATCCTATGCTTCCTGACTCCCCCCCCCCCAATCTTATCACATCATGTCCTCATATCTCCACACATCTCTTAAAATCACATCACACCTTCTCACATCTCCCCGAAACTCATCATATCTTTCCACATCTTCTCACCCTCCTCACTGTCCGTAGATTTCCCAAAATCACCACAAATCTCCTTACTTCTCCCCAAAAATCTCTTCACAACTTCTCATATCTCCCAAAATGTCCTAACATCTCATCACATCTCCCAAAATGTCCTAACATCTCATCACATCTCCCAAAATGTCCTAACGTCTCATCACATCTCCCGAAATGTCCTAACATCTCATCACATCTCCTGAAATGTCCTCACATCTCATCACATCTCCCAAAATGTCCTCACATCTCATCATATCTCTCAAAATGTCCTCACATCTCATCATATCTCTCAAAATGTGCTCACATCTCATCACATCTCCCAAAATGTCCTCACATCTCGTCACATCTCTCGAAATGTCCTCACATCTCCCCACATGTCCAAAACAACTCTCCACATCATCTCAGGTCTCCTACATCTCCAAAAATCTGCTCACATCTCCCTTGACTGCTGTGAGGAAACAAAAAGAAGCTGATCTTCATGCTGAAGGCTTTAATCTGTGAAAACGTCTTCAGCTGAAGCTCATGTGTTGTTGGGAGCAGAGCTGGAGACATGACATCATTGTTCCCTCATGTTCTCGCGCTCCCCCAGGCAGGAAATAATAATAACAGTAAATAAATAATGTATGAAGGCTTTGGAACATATTTAAATCCAAAGCTAATAAAAATCTATTAAACTACATCAGTATAAAGTTCTTATCTTCACAGCTTTCTGTAATCTGAGCTGACAATCAGTTTACAGACCTGCAGATTGTTCAGCTCCAAAACCCAGAGCTAACGAGAGAACGGCTCACATCAAGAAGCAACCATGTGACACCAAACACACACACACACACACACATATGCACATACACACACACACACACACACACACAAACATATACATATAGACACACACACACACGCACATATACACACACATGCACATATACACACACACGCGCGTGCACATATACTGTACACACACACACACACACACACACACTCCCACAGACACAGACACCCACATATATAAGCTTACACACACACACACACACACACACACACACACACACACCACACACACACACTCTCACACACATACACACTCACACACGCACTCATACAGGTGCACACAGGTTCCTTCCTTCCTTCCTTCCTTCCCTTCTCTTCTTCCTTCCTTCCTTCCTTCCTTCCTTCCCTTCTCTTCTTCCTTCCTTCCTTCCTTCCTTCCTTCCTTCCTTCCTTCCTTCTCTTCTCTTCTCTTCTTCCTTCCTTCCTTCTTTCCTTCCTTCCTTCCTTCCTTCTTTCTTTCTTTCTTTCTTTCTTTCTTTCTTTCTTTCTTTCTTTCTTTCTTTCTTTCTTTCTTTCTTTCTTTCTTTCTTTCTTTCCTTCCTTCCTTCCCTTCTCTTCTTCCTTCCTTCCTTCCTTCCTTCCTTCCTTCCTTCTTTCTTTCTTTCTTTCTTTCTTTCTTTCTTTCTTTCTTTCTTTCTTTCTTTCTTTCTTTCCTTCCTTCCTTCCCTTCCCTTCTTCAAGGCAAGTTAACATTGTGTTTATGTAGATCCTTTGTCGAGTTAAGATTAACATTAATTCTGCCTTTTGTCTCGTCCTCTTTTTATTCCTTGGCCCAGAATTTAAGTGTGAAACTGTCTTAAAATGACTAGAACATGATTAAAAAGATGTATTAAAGATTCATTTAAAGTTGTGTGGAAGCTGATTCATGAATATTTGTGATAGAAGATCTGCTGAAAATCCGTTTAACGCTGATAAACACTGCACTTTATTCATCACAGATCTAAACACAAACTCAAAGGGAAGTGCAGAAGTCCAGGCTGTGCTCTGAGAAGTCATGCTGTGTATTGTATACTGAAGTGCTGCCCCCTGCTGGCACACCATGAAACAACAAAATCTTACATTGTACAGAGCACACTACACTGTAACATCACCACAACACCAGATCAGACAAATCTAATCATGTTCCATCTCTGTTTGTTCCCCACTAGCTGCTGGGTCCAGTCTGGTAGGCGGAGCTAATGGCATTGTCCGTCATGCCAAAGGACAGTTCTTGGCTGTGACACTTGTTAGTGCTAATGTCTTTATCAGAAGAAAGTGACAGACGCCCAGCGAGCCTCGTCTCGGCCATGTGGAGCTCTGCCAGCTAATTAAGCTTCACTACTCTGATTCAGCCATAATGAGGGACAGCTTGCTGCATTAGCGCATAAGCTGAGCAACACTCCACACACACCCACACCTACATTTCCTTATATGGCATTAAAGACACACCCATGGACAACTGCTCTTATTTCAGCATAAGGCTTTATCGACTCATATACCTTTCCATATATGGCAATTAAGCATGACCAATTAGAAGAGATAGTATTAAACTATTTCCATAGATATTAAAGCCACACCTACTCAGTGATGCTGTTATTTCAGTGTAAGGCCTTAACAACACATCTACATTTTCATAAATGATATTAAAGCCACGCCCACTAAGCCTTAACGATATGTTTTACATTTCCATATATGATCGTAAAGCCACGCCCACTCAGAGGTGGTCTTTTTCAGTACAAGCCTTAAATAATGTGCTTATATTTCCTTATATGGTCTTAAAGCCACACCCACTCAGAGGTGGCCTTTTTTCAGTAAAAGCCTTAAATAATTTGCGTACATTTCCTTAAATGGTATTAAAGCCACACCCACTCGGAGGTGGTCTTTTTTCAGTACAAGCCTTAAATAATTTGCGTACATTTCCTTAAATGGTATTAAAGCCACACCCACTCGGAGGTGGTCTTTTTTCAGTACAAGCCTTAAATAATGTGCTTATATTTCCTTATATGGTATTAAAGCCACGCCCACTCAGAGGTGGTCTTTTTTCAGTACAAGCCTTAAATAATGTGCTTACATTTCCTTAAATGGTATTAAAGCCACGCCCACTCAGAGGTGGTCTTATTTTAGTACAATCCTTTAATAATGTGCTTATAATTCCTTATATGGTATTAAAGCCAAGCCCCCCCAGAGGTGGTCTTATTTCAGTGTATGGCTTTAACAATACATTTCCACATATTGTACTAAAGACACACCCACTTTTCCATTTTTTTGGTCTCAAAGACACGCCCATTCATAACTGCTCTTAATTTAGTGTAAACCCTTAACTACTCATTTCCATTTCCACATATGGACTTTTAAAATGAAGAACTTTAAAGTGTATGAATTATGTAACTAGTAGGTGATACCTTATTCCCATAATGCATTTGTTTATGATACGACTCCATCTTCTGCTCCGACTACAGGCCGCTTGCACGTTCCTCCAGTGGTGACGGTGTAAATATTAAAGCACATGGGAAAAACAAATGGAGAGCTTTATGAATAAACTCATTTTTGTAGATAATGCGATTCTACACACTGTTTACTGGAGATGACGGAGGGAGCGAGAGATTACTTTGCACTACCCTCGAGTCTGTTTCATCGAGTGTGTGGACATCAATTTGTTTATCTGAAAAAAAAAAAAGCTCAGATTAATGGTAAGAATCTGCTGCTAGAGGCAGGAAGTGGAGGCAGAATTGGTCGTGTTCTTATGACTGAAACGCAAATAATAGATTTCTCTCATTTGTGTAAAGAGTGTATTTCCATAGAGATGGCCCTGAGGAAGAAGAAGATGGTGGAGGAGGAAAGGAGCCTTTCAATCCTGTTACCATGAGTGAGAGAAGGAAAGAAAGAAAGATAAACCGACTAAAAGTCGGAATGAGAGAGAGAGAGGGAGAGAGAGAGAGAGAGAGAGAGAGAGATGTGATGTATAAAGCTCATTAAAAGACTTTATTAAAATGCATCTGCCTCTAAAACACACAGAACTGACACCCATCGTCTTTCTAACGCTCCATTAGATGTTACACACGACGGCAATCTGAACCTTACAATTAACACAGACTCTGTATTTTGGATTTATAACGTGCAGAGTGAAACCATGTAACCGCGTTACCTGTTAGAATGTTACAGCTAGTCGCTTAGCAACAGACACCCAATCAGAAACCGAACATCAGGTGGAAACCAGGACGTAGCTGAACATCACCTAACAACAACGGCTCGGTCGATAGAGTCAGGAGGCGAAACACTGAACATCACAGAAGTGTGAGTTGTAGCCAAGGGGAAATACGTCACACTGAAAAATGTGTCAGATGCCGATATACGAACGTCCAGTCGACTTCCTGACAATCATAAAAAGAGCAATGAAGCTGATGATGATGTGAAAGATAACAGAACCTCCTCGGGTGCAGAAGCACATCACTGAACTTCTATTCTCACTGATGCGAGAGCGTGAGACGAGCCGTCATTTAAAGCGGTAAAAAGATGGATTTATCCAATCGGGGTTGTTGATGCTCCAATATACAAATTAGAAGAAGTTTGCAAAAGGGTTTAGGAATGTACAGAGTGAAACAAGGTCAGCTGACTCAAGGCCTCCTTGATTTAGAAGAACAATGGATCTAATCTAAAGTTCCTCACAAGTTCCTCACATACTGTACTGTAAGAGAAGCCTAGTCGAGGAACCTCATTTCTACCACCAGGACTCACAACGTTATTCTTTGCCATCTGTGCATATCTGTGGTTAGAATATAGATGTAGGATGGAGTTAAACTTCTGGGAGGATAAAGTTAAAAGTGAGAAGAAAGTCAAAATTCACAAAGCGTTCACAAAATCTGTTCCCAATTTGAAACATTTCTTCTGATGGAGTTCTGAGTGTCTTTCATCAGCTATTTGACTGACTGCTGTTGTTGTGTGCCTCCTATTTTAAATAAATCCGTTCTAACGTCTACTGATAACATAACGAATCCGGTTCCTGTCTAACCTTTACTGCACGGAGCCCAGTCGCTTCTCCAGAAAGTCTCCAGCGTTCGCTTAAAGCCAGCTTAAGTGCCAGAACTGAGGGGTTCGTCTAATTAACTTCTCATCTTTGGCGTCATTAGACGACTGCTAGATGTTGCAATTAGGATAATCAGGCTTAAACGGTAAAGATAAAGTATTTTCCTATAATGTACATGCAAATGAGAAACGGCGAACATGCTTATCGTATCGAGACAGAGCCGCCGTCGCTGCTGCTGTTTTATTTCCTAGAGCTTCCTGTGTTCCTCCGTCAAACTCGTATACATTAAGAAATTCACATGAAGGTCATCATTTATTCCGAACAAGCAGCATTCCATGTTTCAGCAGCAACGAAAAGGCCTTTAGAAAAGGGTAGTGAAATGTCAGTGTAGGCTGAAGATTAGACACTCGTCTCCTAGAACAATGGGACCGGGTTAATTAACGCTGCTTTTCCTCTGGCTCGGCTCTGATCCACGGGACGCTATAGACGTCTCCCGCAGTCTGCATTCCGAGCGTCTATTTAACCAGGCTTTATATTTGCTCTCTCCTTCAGTTGTATTATTTATAATTGCCTGCATTTGCACTTACGGCAGATAGATCGCTGGTACCGAGGCCATTAGTTTGTAATATATGAGGTATTTCTCACTGTTACTCAACTCCAAATAGTGTTTGTGTGACATCTCGGCTGAACAATGGAGCTCTGGAGAGAATAGAGATCGCCCAGGGATGAGCAATATGACAATATAATATCAATATGATGATATATTACATCATAGTACGGAGGGTAGAGGCATTACATTTACTATACGGAGACGATCGATCAGTTCGTGTTGATTAACGCTGACATTACTATGGTAACAATTCACTCGCAGGACCTTGTACTGTGGACGCTTCATGTGATCGAAAATAGTCTAAAATAATCGTTTTTCTTAAAGAAAACAAAGAAAAGCATTGAGACACTGATATAGTGAAGTTCTTGCCATTTTTCTATATGGTTTATCTATTCCAAATCGATTATTCGACAAACAATTATTTTTATATTAATTGTTAATTAAATTAATGATTAAAAAAAAGAGGTTGGTGAGGATTTATGGTGAGGGTTAATAGACATTAAATGTGACTATAAATGAAAAAAAAAACATTATGTTGTGCTTTAATTAATAGAAAATGTTGGCAGATTGATGTGACTTAAGGTTAATAAAACACTTCAGGATGCTTTCTTATTGAAAACAAATTCCAGCATACGAATATCAATAACATCGACTGTGCTTCATTTTGGGGTCACGGTGGCTTAGTGGTTAGCACGTTCGCCTCACACCTCCAGGGTTGGGGGTTCGATTCCCGCCTCCACCTTGTGTGTGTGGAGTTTGCATGTTCTCCCCGTGCCTCGGGGGTTTCCTCCAGGTACTCCGGTTTCCTCCCGCGGTCCAAAGACATGCATGGTAGGTTGATTGGCATCTCTGGAAAATTGTCCGTAGTGTATGAGAGTGTGTGTGTGTGTGTGCCCTATGATGGGTTGGCACTCCGTCCAGGGTGTATCCTGCCTTGATGCCCGGTGACGCCTGAGATAGGCACAGGCTCCCCGTGACCCGAGGTAGTTCGGATAAGCGGTAGAAAATGAATGAGAGTGAGTGCTTCATGTCGTCACCTGATTGTTGATAGATTACAGTGAGGTATTCCTGCATTAATACAGTATACAATACCACATCATTTTTTGTTATTTCTAATAATAGATGTGAAATGAAACAACCAAAATGCTTAATTTTGTCCATTTTGGTTGCAGGGTGCCAATAATTTTGCCTACCGGATATTAACTGTGCTATTTTCTTTCCAAATCATATTCCATTCTCGGGAGCGGAAACCGGTGTTAATATCAGTCTCCTGTTTATTTAAATGCAGGCTTGTACGTATCTATCTCTAAACTCCTGCTGGATATTAAAGCATCTGTTACCGGCTGATGACTGATCGGCTTCGCGTGCTCGTTATTTACATTAGCGTCCCAATTACTCAACACAGCCACAGCCTGAGGGCACAATAAAGCACCGGCACAGCGGGGAACGTTCTCAGCCCACCGGTGCTAATGTAATCTATACTTTTCCTAACGGTACACGTCTCTCTTTTATTCCGTCTCTCTAATATCACGGCTGCGAGCCGAAGAGAAACGAATCTGTCGTAATATCCGAGGAAGTGGCGTTTGCGTACGGTGCGAATGGAAGTAGAGAGCGAATTGATGAATCCCACACCGCAGTGTTCAGCCCCGCTGCTTCTTTGTTTATAAGATGTTCGGGTTATTATAGAAGAAACCGAGACACAATGGTTCTACGTCCCCACCCTGTGGTGGAGCTCTGGTTGTCATCCTCATCACGGCGACGAGAAAGGAACAAACGGCTCGCCTCCGACGTCTCGCTCTCGCAACAAGAGATTTATCGAACAAGTCGAGAACGAATGTTTCACATGTGATAATATCCCACTCCATGAGTCCTGGCATTAAGACCAATCCGTGAAGTAGGTGGCTCTCTCACAGCTCTCGCTAATCAATCAAAAGCATGCAGGAGGCGGAAACCCGCTCAGAGACCGAATTTCTTTCCCATTAATCCCACAAATCATTTATCAGCTGCCTTTTTACGGTACTCTTTCCTCAAGCTCTCGTACAAGATGGAAAATTCACCGGCTTGGGAAGGAATCTGGGAGTCATGGGAGAATCAATCGTGTTTGCATGTCCCTGAGCTAAGCAGCTGCCTGGCTAATAAATGCTAGAAAGCCAAAGACATATGAGACTCCATAAAGAAAATTCGATTTGGCTCCTGCGAAAATATTCCAGGGTGGTGTTGAAGTAAACGAGAGGTGACAAATACAATCTCCAGCCACGTTTCATTACTTAAGAGCCGAAAACAACACATCGAGAAGCGGGTGCCGTAGCTTTCGTCTTAGCTTCTTTCACAAGAAAAATGAAGCACAATCTAATATACAATACATTTTACGATATGAAATGAAGACTGAAGGAAGGTCAGACCAGTCCTAGGGTCTAAACAACAGGGAGAGATGGAGTTATCACTTCCATCTAATCATGAGAAAGAGGTCAACTGCTTAATGTTTAATGTTTTTCTGGTTCTTTAGGAGCTGAGAATTATAAAGTCAGGGTGTAAAAGTGGGTATGAATGCTGATGGGGTGAGTATTTTATCAGGCTATGTCACTTATCTGCACTTCCTTAGGGTTTTACATAGAATGGTTCTACAGTATATAGAACCCTGAGGTTGTGTACTGTACTTGTGCAATCAAAACTTTTCACCACAGAAAATGGTTCTATATAGAAACCCGGGGTTCTGTTATTGGCCAAATAAACCTTTTCACCCCAAACAATAATTCTATGTAGAACCATTGGATTGCAATGAACCTTTTGTATTAAAACTGTTCTATGATTCAAAGAACACGTTAGGTAAAATACGTGCCATTACTTATGGAGTTTTCTCTGTCTGTAGGAAACACGAAGATGTTTTGTAATGACATGTTTATAAATTATGTTTTTTTTTTTTTTTTTTTTTTTTTAGAAATCAGTGAATTAATTAAAACTGAGGAGTTTCACCGTGGGGGGCGCGGTGGCTTAGTGGTTATCACGTTCGCCTCACACCTCCAGGGTTGAGGGTTCGATTCCCCCTCCACCTTGTGTGTGTGGAGTTTGCATGTTCTCCCCGTGCCTCGGGGGTTTCCTCCGGGTACTCTGGTTTCCTCCCCCGGTCCAAAGACATGCATGGTAGGTTGATTGGCATCTCTGGAAAATTGTCCGTGGTGTGTGATTGTGTGAGTGAATGAGAGTGTGTGTGTGTGCCCTGTGATGGGTTGGCACTCCGTCCTGCCTTGATGCCCGATGACGCCTGAGATAGGCACAGGCTCCCCGTGACCCGAGGTAGTTCGGATAAGTGGTAGAAAATGAATGAATGTGTTACATGCCGGCGGGGGATGCGTGCATTTATCAGACCCAAAGCCGCTTTGGTGACTCTAGATAACCTCGGGCCGATCGCGCGCCCCCCGCGGCGGCGACGTCTCATTCGAATGTCTGCCCTATCAACTTTTTTACAGCTGAGCAATTGAGGGTTAAGGGCCTTGTTCAGGGGCCCACTGGTGGACGCTATGTGGACCTGGGATTTGAACTCACAACCTTTTGATCAGTAGACCAACACCACCGAGCTACCACATTCCTCATTAACAATAACTCTAAGAAGATGAAGGATAGGAAGAAGAACCATCTTGGATTCAGAGAACATCACTGAGTTCTTTTTACTGAATCCCTGAAAATGGATCTATTTAGAGAAACATTTTGGAATTCCATATAAGAAGTAATAGAACAAATATAAGTTCTATATACCGTAGAACCGTATACATTTACATCTAAAACATTTGATATCTGAGGAAAAAGAAGACGTTCTAACAGCTTTCCTAACAGTCTCTATCCTCTGTCTTCGTTTTATTGCAGTTTTGTCTCGATGAATATTCAGTTCTGCTGTTTTTCTACCTAAAAGTTTGAACACATCAATATTTCATTTGTGCTGAAAGTCTGAGAATGGAAGTTGTGTTTGTAAATGAATCCACCCGAGGGAAGGTATTACATTTTTTGCGAAAGCCTGTTTAAACACAATATAAAGCAATTTATCACCCTGACTAATAAGAACGTTTCTATGAAAACTATGAAAACTAAAACTGAAACTATGACTAAGTATCTTACAAATAGCCTGAAAGCTTGTTTTTTAATGTAAAAAATATGCAGTTATAGGAAAACAAATGCAAGATACTGAGTCATAATTCTGGGAAACGTTCACAGAAGAAAGAATTGATTTCTTTCTTTAGAACATAAGACTTTATTTTGTCACATATACTGTACATGGTGCAGTGCCCCTGGAGCAGGATGGGCTAAGGGCCTTGCTCAGGAACCCAACGTCGATAGCTTGGCACGTTGGAGGCTTGAACCCTGACCTTGACACCACGTCCCCACTCATTTTAGGTCATGGGTTTTAGTTATGTTTTAAATCACTGTACTACAAATAACTTTAGGGACAATTTTATTATGTTTGCAATTCAAACAAATTGCAAGACGATTATCGTTGCTGTCAGGCGGAATCCTCGTATCTCCAAAACCGTTATTTTTCAGGAAATTAAAAAAACGCTGTACCTTATCTGCAGTGCACAGGGTTTAGTCCGCGTTGCAGTGGATTGTCTTGCGCTAAATTCCTGTCCTCAGACGAGCACCAGAACTAGCGGGGGTCAAGATTTTTTTTTCTTTGAGCCCAGTGTTTTGAAGACATTTACCTCAGAAGACGTGTTGATTCGTTGCGACTCTTCTTGAGGAGAAATATGCCGTGAAGCTCTCCCACGGAGTGAGGAAGAGGTGGACAGTTGAAGTGTCCAATGGAGTTATGAGATTTGCGCTCAAGCTATTTACAAAACTTTAGATTGGTTAATAACTTGTAAAAATAACAGACCCACGTGGGGACTGACCAATAGCATCGATATGTGAAAAAATATGAAATTGACCAAATTTGGACATACGAGGTTTCCGCCCGACAGTGACGTTATGCTAAAATTTCAGAATCGGAAATCTAAGCAATTTTAAAACAGAAAAAAAGAATGTAATTTCTTCACATTAGGACCGTGTGTGTGAAAATATCAAATAGGAACTTCTTTTTTTAATCTACAGATATTAAACCAGTATTTTTTGAAATCCTTTCATTACTATTGGAGTAAATTTGACATTATGGAGATAAATAAAAGTTTTATTATTTTTCTTTTAACAATGAATTCGGTCCTAGTGACTGGGTGAGGGTTTATCCTGCTCTCGATCTGAGACAGGACTGCAAGTACAAGTCAGGTGCTGATAAATATGCAGTGCTTCCACACTGTATAATACCTAATAGCACCACACAGACACATCCACGCTTATGGGTTATGGGATTTCGGGTGGCAGCTCGTCAGGCCTGTCTCTCAGGCCGATGTTAATATGGCAGGCAATGCTAAGCCCTTTAAGGCTCTAAGCAGCTTAGAAAGTAAGCAAGGAAGAAATAAACTTCTCCAGCGCTCTACTCTTTAAAAGAGTTTGACGTACAACCCACGGCACTGTGCCTACGTCTCAACCTCAAAATCCTGCAACTTCGATTTAAAATGCTCGAGATGATCTGAGCCATTCTGTCATTTAAAGCCTCGCGTGTTCCGTCTTTAAGGGAGAAACAAAATCTGACACAGGAAACTGACAAATTCTAAAACACAAAGTTTTACAGACACAAACAAACATCTCCTTATGCTAATATTTAGCTTACTATTTACTCTGATTTAAAACCGTGAAGAGGTTCGTGAAAGAAGAGAATACGAACAGACTCGTTAGCCTGTCTGAAGCTAATACAAAGATTTATTATGATTTTAATTTGAAGTATTGAACATGACAAGCACACATGCTGTGTAATCAAACGGATTAAGCTTCAATCTCTTTCTCTCTGGAGTTGGCGCAAAATGCTGACAGCAAAAATGCTAAAAAAAAACAAAAAAATAGAGTAATAGACTCGTTGATTGGTTGCACGTAATATACAGGATGTCAACATTTAATTTAATTTATTTGTCCAGCACTTTTAACAACTGACACTGTTTCAACGCAGCATTACAGAAATGTAGAAACAGAATACAATATATTATTTATCTCTAACATCTGTCCCAAATGGCACAGTGGCTTAGTGGTTAGCACGTTCGCCTCACACCTCCAGGGTTGGGGGTTCGATTCCCACCTCCGCCTTGTGTGTGTGGAGTTTGCATGTTCTCCCCATGCCTCAGGGGTTTCCTCTGGGTACTCCGGTTTCCTCCCCCAGTCCAAAGACATGCATGGTAGGTTGATTGGCATCTCTGGAAAATTGTCCGTAGTGTGTGATTGCGTGAGTGAATGAGAGTGTGTGTGTGTGTGCCCTGTGATGGGTTGGCACTCCGTCCAGGGTGTATCCTGCCTTGATGCCCGATGACGCCTGAGATAGGCACAGGCTCCCCGTGACCCGAGGTAGTTTGGATAAGCGTTAGAAAATGAATGAATGAATCTGTCCCAAATGATCAAGCCTGAGGTGACGGTGGTGAAGAAAACCTCCCTGAAGAAACCTTGAGAAGAACCAGGCTCAGAAGTGAACCTCATCCTCATTTATATAACACTGAACAGGAAATAATGTCAATGTAAATAATGTCCTTTATACAAGAGTTTATAGTCCTGTTGGAATTGTGGAACCGAGAACTCCTGAGGAACCAACAGGTCGGAGTCATTACTGAGTCGATTACACATCCAAAACTAATTCCTTCCTGCTGTCAAGTCTTCAAATGATCTCTGATGAAAACCAGACCTTAAAGCTGACTGACGCAACAGTGGCTCAAAGTCTCTGTGTGGCCGCATCCACACCTACCCCACGAGTCACCGGTCGTCCGTGCGGATCGATCCCCAGCAGAGTGATGTAGTAACATGTTAGTTAGCGTAACATTATTAACATCACTCCATCTAGTCTGGGTCCTTAGTTTAGCTTTAATTTAACAGGAAATAGTTTGGAACTTAAGTATCATCGTATTCATGGAATATTGCATTGTAACTGATTTCAGCAAGAAACTAATGTTACATTAAAGCGTCACTGGTTTTAGAGTCTGTAATCTCTTAGCGTCGGCCGCTTCAACAGTCTCGCTTGTCCGCTTTTTTTAAAATAGAGAACCGAAGGCACAAATTGATCTGTTCTCATCCTTTAAGCTGATTGCGCATGTCCTCCAACAAGCAGGAGGGAAAGAAAAGAACATTCAGGATGTTGGACAGGAAGGGATAAAGTTCACACACACACACACACACACACACACACAAATACACACACACATAAACACACACACACACACACAAACAAACACGCACACATAAACACAAACAGAAACACACACACACAAACAAACACACACACATAAACACAAACAGAAAAACAAACACACACAAACACAAAAACACAAACATACGCACACACACAAACACACACACACAAACACACACACTCAAACAAACACACACACAAACATACACTTACAAACACATACACAAACACACACAAACACACACACACTCAAACAAACACACACACATAAACACACACACACAAACATACACACAAACACACACACACAAACTCACAAACACACACACAAACACAAACACACACGTACACACACACACAAATACACAAACACACACACACAAACACACACAAACACACACGCACACACAAACACACACAAACACACACAAAAAAACAAGCTCAGTACTTTTGTCCTTGGTGTAGTTTTGTTTGATCTTTCCTTGGCTTTGAACAACACAGACATGAATTTATATAAGAGCAAGAAGCAGCACTGTCTCTATTCAGAGCTCACAGTTACACCCACCAGATACTATTCAGTGGTTTTAATCAAGCCAAAAATGCTTGTAATTCATGAGTGAGTCGTGAGGCTGAATAGAGAAAATAAAAACTCAAGGACTCTCCTGACATTTTTTTATTGTTTGTTTGTTTGTTTAGATTTTTTTTCCCCAGACATATGAGAAAATGGTTCAGCAAAACCGTATAAACATTTATTTTTTTTCTCAAATTTCATCACATTCTCTTGAAACTGACATGATGAAGGACGGAAACAGTGGTTGTGGCAAAGTGTTTATTTCTCCGGTCGTCATCTTCTGTCAAAATTCAGCTAGCCTCCTGCCACCATCCCACACATTTAGCCGTCTTCTCTCAAACAATTCAGGGAAAGATGGTGGTTGAGGAGCGGAGGGGGTGGTGGTGGTGGTGGTGGTGGGGTTGTTTTATCACAACAATAATCCCTTCATGAATCTTCAGCTCAATTACAGTTTTCTGGAGAGCGGGATTAGGATGGGTGATGGCAGGCAGCACAAACGAGACCACACACACACACACACACACACACACACAGTGATAGTGGCAAGCAAAATCCCAAATAGCCTGTCAACCCTCAACAACGCACCCAAGCATGCATGACCAAACGTACTCAATTGGTGTGTGTGTGTGTGGAGAGATTAGTAAAACAGTCCAGTATGCCACCCTGTGCACAGATCTGTACAGTCAGAGTCTTGGGTTTATATCCAGGATGAAAGTTCAGCTGTTTTCTGACTCTGTCTGTATGAGTATAAACAGAGACACAGCTTTTTTTAAACTGCTGATGCTGGAGTCGGTTGAGCAGAATGATGAGCTGTAATCAGCTCTTCATCAGAAAACGTCGCCCGCTCGGCATCGGCTGCTGATTCTGACTGACGACACGCAGCCGCCGGCGCGTGCGGCAAATCTCCGTTTAGCAAGCAGACCTGATTTCAGTTGAAGCTCTGATCTGCTCTGCTCAGCGGGAGATGTTTGTGCAAGCTGACGAAGAACAACAAGGGCAAAATCTGCATGCTGACAAATTCCAGAGCACAGCAAAGGGACACCAGCACTCGATTTTAAATGAAGTCGCTTCTTAATTGTACACGATAGAAGACACAATTAACTTTCTAACAGTTCATAATAAATACATACGATGAAATTCCATAACCTTTAAAAAAGCAGTTCCTTTACACAAAAAATGATAAAGGGTATTAAAAGGATATTCACCATAAACCATATGCATCGTAGTTAATATTCATGTGGTGTTATGATGAAGACTGACTCAAGTTACTCATCATATCTCTCTCTCTCTCTCATTTTCTACCGCTTATCCGAACTACCTCGGGTCACGGGGAGCCTGTGCCTATCTCAGGCGTCATCGGGCATCAAGGCAGGATACACCCTGGACGGAGTGCCAACCCATCACAGGGCACACACACACACACACACTCTCATTCACTCACGCAATCACACACTACGGACAATTTTCCAGCGATGCCAATCAACCTACCATGCATGTCTTTGGAGGCGGGATTCGAACCCCGACCCTGGAGGTGTGAGGCGAACGTGCTAACCACTAAGCCACCGTGCCCCCCCTCATCATATCAAGCACTGATTATTGAAATCAGCACCTCACAGGAAACAGGGAGCATGTTTTTAGTCTTTAAGAGTAAAGACTGTGTGGTGTGTCATGAGAAGAAGATGAAAAAATCGTGACAGCATGGTGCAGTGTCCTGATCAGTTCCATCTAACATCACTGCGTGGTGTTTTTGTCATTCTGCTCACTGGAACTTTCCAACTTTCCAACTCCTCCGAGCCTCCATCTGCCCGAGTGTTAGCTCGAGTTCAGCAAACGGACTGATTCAGACATATAGTTCAGGAGCGAGGTTGTGTACGAGGGACCCCTAGGGAGAGACCGAGAGCTGCTCCTGTCAAATCGTGTTGTGGAGATTTTCACCCCGCTGACCCTCCACCAGCACAGCGGACATGAGAGCCGGAGCCGACAAAGCGTGAACAGAGCAAAGCAAAGCGAGACGAGGGGACAAACAGAGCCGGGTGCAGATGACAGCGCACTGAGCCACGTCACATGTCACGTCAAGGATTAAAATAAAGCAGCACTCAAGAAAAAACAGACCTAAAGATCAAACTTTTTCTGCAGCATTTTATAAGTTATATAAAATGAATACGATGCTGTTTTACTGACATGACTGAACACGTAATACGATCTGAATGGACGCTTTATTCTAACTATGTTAAACCTTCTTGACGATCATTTTAATAAACGACGCAAAATAAAAAATTAAGTTTTTTAATATGTCACGTTCTGGAGGGAGATTTGGCGTTCACGTGTAAAATTCAGCAGTGTAGCGTTCTACATCGTGATGATCGTGATACATCACATGATCTCTAGTGTCTTCACAGTTGTTAGCAGAATCGCTGCACCGCGTTGCGCCATACAATAACTGTACAGTAACTTGGAGCACTCAGGGATGTGGGGATGTCGTAGCCTAGTGGTTAAAGTGTTAGCCTACAGTATTAGATTAGAAGGGTGTGAGTTTGAAAGCCAGGCCCACCAAGCTGCTACTGCTGGGCCCCTGAGCAAGGCCCTTAACCCTGAAATGCTCAGTTGTATAAAATGAAATAAAAAATCTAAGCTGCTCTGGATAAGGATGTCAGCCATATGCCATAAATGTAAACATAAAGACATCGACTGTCCATCAGACTGGTAGAGACATGGTACCAATGTGTTCCACTCCTACTCCAGAGCCTTATACATGAAGTCTTCCAGTGCAGTTGGTCTGTCTCTGTCCTCCTGCTGATTCTCATTCAGTGACATGTGTTAGCTGTATATTGTCACGGCTATTAGAGCGGCACTCTGCGCCCGATGAGACCGTACTTTCAGGCTGTGGAGTGCGCAGGAGGCCGACAGCAGGCTGCCTCTCTTGTGTCCTGTTATTGGACAACTCTTTAAAGGAGGACGTAATGGCTGTGAGAGTAGTGTGCTCGAGAGCCTCTCACGACAAGTGCAGCACTGAGGTAGGAGAAGGAAAAGAAGAAAAAACCTCCTCTCTGGTATAAACCTCAAGCGGACGGCTCCACAAGTGGCCCTCGGTTCAACAGCCCATGGACGTTCAGGTCTAAACTTAATAAAGCCACTTCAAAATTACACAATGTACTGAATTCCTGAATATAGCAAAATACTGTTTTGTATTAAATCTTGAACCAGAATAATGGTTTCCATTAAACATATTCCTAATGGGTTTAATGGTTTTAGCTACAGATACAGTTTCTGAATATATTCATTTACAGCATTTAGCAGGCGCCCTTATCCAGAGCAACAAGGGATAAGCTCAGGATAATGCTCAGGGGTCCAGCAGTGGCAGCTTGGCAGAGGTAGGAATTGAACTCACGACCTTCCGATTGGTAGCCCAACACCTTAACCACTAGGCTACCACATCCCACCACATATTCAACATATCGTCGCTGTCGGGCGGAAACCTTGTATGTCCAAATTTTGTCAATTTCATATTTTTTCACATATCGATGCTATTGGTCAGTCCCCACGTGGGTCTGTTATTTTTACAAGTTATTAACGAATCTAAAGTCTTGAAAATAGCTTGAGCGCAAATCTCATAACTCCATTGGACACTTCAACTGTCCACCTCTTCCTCACTCCGTGGGAGAGCTTCACGGCATATTTCTCCTCAAGAAGAGTCGCAACGAATCAACACGTCTTCTGAGGTAAACGTCTTCAAAACACTGGGCTCAAAGAAAAAAAAATCTTGACCCCCGCTAGTTCTGGTGCTCGTCTGAGGACAGGAATTTAGTGCAAGACAATCCACTGCAACACGGACTAAACCCTGTGCACTGCAGATAAGGTACGGAGTTTTTTTAATTTCCTGTAAAATAATTCCGCCTGACAGCGACGACAGCGGTCTGAACGAATACATTTGTATTTTATTTTATTGTATCGCCATTTTAACAAAAGACATAATGCGTCCTTAGGAACTCTAGATGAGGCATTCATTTCTTTTTTACAGTGGTTTGCTCAGAACTAAACTTTTCTTTCCCCTGAACTCTGTAAAACAACAGACATGCTTTGATTTATAGAAATGCAATTTATTTTATCACCAGTTGAAATTTTTAAATTCAGAATCTTTTTTATTTTTATTTTTTATTTTGTATTATGTAGTTAAATTATGAATTTAAAAACACAGTCTTTATCGCTATTAAAAATGTTTCTCTACAATGTCTATATTTCCTGGAAAATTATACAGTCTGTGTGATGAAATGAAATGTTTTCATTCATTCATTCATTCATTCATTCATTCATCTTCTACCGCTTATCTGAACTACTTCGGGTCACGGGGAGCCTGTGCCTATCTCAGGCGTCATCGGGCATCAAGGCAGAATACACCCTGGACGGAGTGCCAACCCATCACAGGGCACACACACACACACACACACTCTCATTCACTCACGCAATCACACACTACGGACAATTTTCCAGAGATGCCAATCAACCTACCATGCATGTCTTTGGACCGGGGGAGGAAACCGGAGTACCCTGAGGAAACCCCCGAGGCACGGGGAGAACATGCAAACTCCACACACACAAGGTGGAGGCGGGAAAAAAAACCTATAAAATAGCATCAGGTAAAACCACACCCACTTCAGCTTTAATATGTTAAACAGATTCAGATACAAATCCCACCATTATGTCACACACCAGATAGCGATAATTAGAGACGGTAGGTAAGTGTTTCCCTCAGCAAGCTACCTGCTCTGTGCTCCAAGTCAGAGCCTAGACTGAAAAGAAAAGGCTGTTGTGTTTAAAGCAGCAGGAAAGCAGAGCGCTGTGACGGAGACGGTGGTGGTGCTGGACATCACGTCTCTCTTTAGCAAGCAGGACAACAAACAGCCGAGAAACAACAAGGCCACTGCTGCTGCACTGACAACACAACACCACGGAAGCTATTAGAGTGGAAGCCAAGCTGCTCTGTGTGTGTGTGTGTGTGTGTGTGTGTCTGTGTGTGTGTGTGTGTGTGTTAAGTATTTGGCAGCAGCGTCTGGTGTTTTTGATCTAATGTCAGAGCATTAGAAGTTCAGATCTAACACATGGCATGACAAACTCTCTCTCTCTCTCTCTCTCTCTCTCTCTATCTCTCTCTCTCACACACACACACAATATACTGTACACACATACACACACACATCGCATATATCTGAAAGTTATTTAATCAGGCTACTGTACCAAGAGTACTTACCCCAGCTCCTGTGGTTATAAAAAAGATCATCCTTGAAATCCTTGATTCTGATTGGTTAATTAGTTTTGACTCGTTATCCACAACAGCAGCTCAGTGAACATCAACAATTCCACCATGGACTCTTGATTTAAATGAATTAGAATAAATGGGAACTGTATGCTGATGTGGATGTGGTGATGTTTTCTGTGAGAAGATGGTTTACAGTCAGAATCTCCATGGTTTCTTATGGAATTAGCAGTCAGTTTACTCAGGGGTTTCTCAGGGTTTCTCAGGGTTTCTCAGTCAGTTTACTCAGATGTTTCTCAGGGTTTCTCAGGGTTTCTCAGTCAGTTTACTCAGATGTTTCTCAGGGTTTCTCAGTCAGTTTACTCAGATGTTTCTCAGGGTTTCTCAGTCAGTTTACTCAGATGTTTCTCAGGGTTTCTCATGGGTTTCTCAGTCAGTTTACGCAGATGTTACTCAGATGTTTCTCAGGGTTTCTCGGTTAGTTTACTCAGATGTTTCTCAGGGTTTCTCAGTCAGTTTACTCAGATGTTTCTCAGGGTTTCTCAGTCAGTTTAGTCAGAGATTTCTCAGGGTTTCTTAATGAGTTTACTTAGGGGGTTTCCCAGAGGTTTCTCAATAAGTTTATTCAGGGTTTTTCAGGGTGTATCATGAATTTCTCAGTCAATTTACTCAGGGGGTTCTCAGGGGTTTCTCAGGGGTTTCTTAATGAGTTTACTCAAGGGTTTCTCTTGGGTTTTTTAGGGGTTTCTCAGGGGTTTCTCTGTGGTTTTTCAGGGTTTCTCAGGTGTTTCTCTGGGGTTTTTCAGGGTTTCTCAGGTGTTTCTCTGGGGTTTTTCAGGGTTTCTCAGGGGTTTCTCTGTGGTTTTTCAGGGTTTCTCAGGTGTTTCTCTGGGGTTTTTCAGGGTTTCTCAGGGGTTTCTCTGGGGTTTTTCAGGGTTTCTTAGTCAGTTTACTCAGGTGTTTATCATTTGTTTCTTCATATTGAAAATTAAAATAAAAAATTTTGCACCAAAGTAACAAAAGCTCTGGAGAATTATTTTGTCCAATTTATAATAGGATCTTTAAAAAACCACGTTTACGTACCATCATCTGACACGTGTGTGTGCATGAACACGTCTGGACCCGAATGGCTGAACTATTACTCTGTATGGTTAGTACTATACCATTAGACTGGTCTGATGTATATGCTCTGGGAAAAGATGTGCTGATATTACAGAGTCGCTGCCTCAGCCGTGTGGAGACACCACACACACCACACACACTATGGTAAATTAGAGTAAAGAAACGCAGAGCATGCAGAAAAGGGTTCAGAGAGTTTAGTGATGGAATATTTGTGTGTGTGTATGTGTGTGTGTGTGTGTGTGTGTGTGTGTGTGTGTGTGTGTGTGTGTACACAAAGATTGGTCTCTGGTTGGTTGCACACCAAAAGATAATAACTTGCAAACTACACAAGTCTATGGATAATGTATGATTTGGCAGCGGTGCAGTAATCGCAGGTCGGCTTGTGTGGAAATGTTCAGCGGTCCGAGCGACTTTGTCCAAACAGACACAGATATTTGTGTAGTTACCCCCCCCCCATTTTTCAAAGAAACAAGACTGAGATAAGTATTGGTGATCAGTAATGGTGACTGGGATCAGTAATGGTGATCAGTGATTGGGTCAGTGCTAGTGACTGAGATCAGTATTGGTGATCAGTAAGGGTGACTGGGTGAGTAATAGTGACTGGGATCAGTAATGGTGATCAGTAATGGTGATCAGTGATTGGGATCAGTAATGGTGACTGGAATCAGTTATTGTGATCAGTGATTGGGTCAGTATTAGTGACTAAGATCAGTATTGGTGATCAGTAATAGTGACTGGGATCAGTAATGGTGATCAGTGATTGGGATCAGTAATGGTGATCAGTGATTGGGTCAGTACTAGTGACTGAGATCAGTAATGGTGACTGAGTCAATAATAGTGACTGGAAATAATGTTGATCAGTAATTAAGAACAATAGTGATCAGTAATTGATCTATGGGAATAATAGTGATCATTGATGGGGACCAGTAGCATTATTCGGTGACTGGGATCATTTATTGGAAAATAATCCCCTTCAGTGTTGTGATGAAGCAATACAAGTGCACCAGTACATCACTCAGTCATTGATTACTTTACAATAACAGCAAGCTTAAGTGTTCCTCTTCCACTCCAGCAGTCTGTCAACTACTATGTTTTATTAGACATTTATTATTAACTGCTGCTGCCTTTTTATCCATTTATGTAGAGTGTGTGTTTTACTCCTTATCTAACATTCATATGTTACGTTCTTATGTAACGAAGATGATGATCATTTTGCACGGATAGCAAAGCACAGAAATCAATCCCGCCACCACGACTGCCTGTGTACAAGTACAAGGGATTTACTGTGAGCTATTTAAGTCAGAAACAGCCGTATTTATCATGTGACATCCTCACCCCCATCTGCCCTATTAGGAGTTTGTTAGAGACACGCCACAGACGAGGTATCTCCTGTACCTAACATGCTTTTCCACCTTCAGCCTTTGCTTTTCCATAATCCAGACCCCACTCTAACCTCCACCTTACATGTAAATATCATTTTTCAAGCCCGGTGCCCTGCTTCGAGGGCATTCTAACTGCAACGTTAATATTTCATAACCGTGTACAGCCATAAAACACAAACTGACAATTTAATTAGATGCCAATGCTTTTGATGAATAGCGTTTGCTGCTATGCATCTAATCTCACATTTAACAATGAAATCAATACTTGCATTAATCATCCAGAGGCCAGGCATCAGCAGCCGGAGCGGCGCAGAGCAGATGAAAACATATATTTAATATGAGTGCTGACACGACGCTCGCAGGAGGAGGGAGAAAAATGTGACGAAACTGGAGCAGGCCACAATTTATTCTCTGTTCGGGTTAAGTTTGTTTAGCTCTGTAATTTGACATCAGGCGAGCGTAGTAAATTCTGCTAACTTGTTTGTTCAGGGAGCTTTTTAAGCAAGCTCTCTTCTGTAAATTAAATTTGCTGTGGCGCTCAGTGGCGGCGTTTAGAGCCGAGACGTGCGCGAACACGCCAGCACGCACCGGGAATAACAAACAAGATCACACCATCAGATTAAATATAATTTTGTGCAAAAAAAAAAATATAAACCCAAAAGACTGCAAACTAACTCAGCAAACAGAAGAATAGACGACTGACAAGAAAACAAAGATGCCCAAAACCTATAAAACTTCTTCTGCAGGCCATATTTACAATCCTCATAGATCTAGAATTCTAACTTTAAATACAACATAAATACTGTTTATACGTCCCAGAATTATTAGCACCCATTGTAAAAGTAAAAACAGAATAAACAAGTTTAATACACAAGCAGGAAGCAAATTCAGGCAAATCAGGAGAGGGAATAAAATCTGAACTGTTCAGAAATGAAACTTACGTTTTAGCTCATTTGATACAACTGAGCAGTAAAGGTTTAAGGGTTAGCGTTAGCATTAGCATTTTTACTCCAACACCTTAAACACATCCTCCATCCATTCATCCGTCCATCCATCCATCAATCAATCATTTTAAGTATTCATTCATGTATTCATTCATTCAATAATACTAGTACTATTTCCTTTTCAGTTTAACATACCATAACTACTACAGATATTTTTATATCTAATTGCTAGAATCTTTGCTTTAACTTGAAAAGAAGTCTGGGTCACGCTGCTGAGACCAAGACGGAGGATTTATACCAAAGAAAGGTGCAGTTTTCATTTACAACATTATCCAGAGTGACATAATTTATCTACATTTTTATACATCTGAGCTATTGAGGGTTAAGGGCTTTGCTCAAGGGTCCAGCATTGGGTGCTTGGTTGGCGTGGCATTCAATATCATGACATTTTAATCAGTTGTCCAGCGTAAACAGTACGCTACGGACTCTAAAAGTACGCTACGCTCTTTTTCCGTGTTATTTATATATCACAACATTGATAAACAGAAGACGCCAGCAGAAAAAGACGAGGTGGTTTACACGTTTACTGATGGTGCGACGGGTTCCTCCTGAAGTGTCTGGGTTCTGCACATGTCTAACAGAACAGAAAGAACATCTGAGCCAACTAAAGTATATCGCGGTCACAGGTGAGGTCATAGATGAGGTCATACATTCAGGCATAGATAGATTCAGAATGTATTACTCTATCATACATACTGTAGACTGTTAACAGCTGCAACTTCTCTAATCAGGGACATGCTTAAGTGAATTAAATAAATAATTAAATAAATTGTTAAGCAATTTTACACCAAAGTGTCAAATTAAATCCTCGTCGATTAAGCAAACGGCTCCACAGACAGCAGTAAAGACACGACAATTCAATCGGATGTAGCGTTATTGCCTTTTGGAGGAGACGGAGAAACGACACGGTTTTTCATAATCTGCTAAATCAATGAATGATGCTGTAGAAAAGCAATCTTTCAGTAATGAAATGCCTCGGATGAGGGAGCAGGGGGTACGTCAGGGGCGACACGATGGCTGGTATTACAGCTAGCATCAACAGACGTTGTAGTAATTAGAAAGCTGGCATTATTTGCAATAAACGTACTTCTGAATGCAAGAAAAAATAACAAAAAACAACGGTTCTGCGTTTTCTTCTTGAAGAGGAAAAAAAAATCGCAGAGATATAAAAGCTTTGAAAGATGCTTTCCAATTTTGTGTTCATTTGTTACGCTTTCGCAGAGTTTAATTAAACGCAACACATCAGCGAGGAGATGTGAAAAGTCTGGGAATTAGCGTGATGACCGATAACGTGTGTTGGCAAATACAGAGAGCAGAAGAAAAAAAAAGAAACTCAAATTGTCGTCCTCAAAGGGATCAGCTTAGTTTTAATCTCCTCGTTCCAGTCAAAACACACATTTCTCTAATTGCCTTTTAAGTTATGCGAAATGATCACCTACGTGAAGCGAGAGAGCGAGCCGCTGAGAGGACGACAACATGAACGCAAACTAAAGCATGAGGCCGAGAAGACGTTAATCACGCGACTGAGAGCGAAGGGAACGTTCTGGAAGAAGGCAGCAGGCTTCTGGAGGCTGGATTTGGAAACAAAATTCAGGATTTTTTTTTAATACCGAAGAAATGGAAGTGGATGAAATTTCATGAAAAGCGAACAGAGTGAAGGACTCATACCAACATCAGTGTGGTTACAGTGTGTTTACAGTATATAAAGTTCATATTGTTATATAAAGTTGATTTTTTATTTATAACCGACTCTTTTAATTTAAATTGGACTCAATGTAAACTTTGCCCCGTTTTTCTGTAAAGCTCATTTATAACTGACTCTTTTTATTTAAAGGTGGGGTCTCAGAAATGCTTCAGAAAACTGAGTCGGGCCGAATACTAAACAAAAACAAAACAAACGTGTAGCCAATGAGCAGAAAGGGGCGTGTCTTGTCAATATGGGCGGAGAGAGTGTTCAGTGTGCATGTGTGACATTAGCAGAAAGCGGTTTTAACATTGACATGGAGGATAAAAACAAAGAAAGAAAGAGAAGAAAGACTTACGATAAGGTAAGAAGTAGGACGTGTTAATATAGGATCAGCTTTCCAGTGCTGGAGAGAACTGAAGGAGCAGGAAGTTGGTCACATATTCACAGATTGGAGTTTCCTGTGTCAATAACTCCTGAGCTAAACGCTGTTTTGCTTTGTTACACAGAACTAATATATGCCTTTGTCCTTTACATGATTATGCTTGTGTGTCATTTTTTGTTTGTGATCACTTGTGTGCTTGTTTGTTTATCTGCAATCGTATTGTTCTTCCCTTCAGCTATGATAAAGACACATTTCTTTCCATTAGTCGCCTGGGTTACGTTTGTATGTGTGGGCGGAGCTATCAATACAGGGGTGGGACCCATTTGGGTTAGGGGCGTGTTTGTTTTGGTGATTTCAAATGTCAACATTGGCTTTCAAACAACAGAGACCCCACCTTTAAGTTGACTCTCATTTATAGTTGAGTCTCCTCATTTAATGTTGACACTTTATTTGAAGTTGACTCTTTTATTTACAGATGATTTTTTTTTTATTTAAAATTGCCTCTTTTTTATTTACAATTGACTTATTTTATTTATAGATGACCTGTTTTTATGTCACATTAAATCTTTTTATATAAAGTCGACTAAATTAATTTAAGATCAACTCTTTTGATTCTTTTTAAACTGACTCTTTTCTGTGTGAATTTGACTCCTTTTTTGTATTTGGAATGAACTTTTCTTTA
>NC_083474.1:22807420-22829920 GCF_030014155.1 Tachysurus vachellii
CTCTCTCTTTCTGTCTTTCGCTCTCTCTCGCTCTCTTTCTTTCTCTCTCTATCTTTCGCTCTCTCTCTCTCTCTCTCTCTCTCTCTCTCTCTCTCTCTCTGTCTTTCGCTCTCTCTCTCTATCTCTCTCTGTCTTTCTCTCTTTCTCTCTCTCTCTCTCTCTCTCACACACACACACACACACACACACACACACACACAGGCACAAACACTCTTTCTGTTTCTCTCAGACGCTTTCTATTACTCTCTTCATCACACTCTCTCTCTCAAGTCAAGTTATTGTCATTACACCATATAGAGCTGTTACAGTACACAGTGACATGAGACAACGTTTCTCCAGGACCAGGGTGTTACATTAAACAAAGACAGGGCTATAAGGACTTAGTAAGTTAGTCCTAGACACATAAAGTGCATCTGTACAACCTGGTGTAAACAGTGCAGGACAAAATACAGTGCACACAAACAATACACAACACTACAAGACATTACACAAAAGACATTACACAAAAACAGCACTGAGCAGTGTAAATACTGTACGTCCAATCAATATTGCATGTGCAGAAATACTGGAATGAACCCTAGAATTATAGCAGCAGTTACATGAGGTCTTGTGAAGTATTGTGCAAAACAGCAATCAAGTGAAATGTGAAAGCATGTGCAAAGAGCAATGTGTGTGTGTGGTGTAGGTATGTGCAGTCCATATAGTTCATGTGCGTGTGTGTGTTGAGGAAAGAAACTGTTACACAGTCTGGTCATGAGGCCCGAATGCTTCTGTACCTTTTTCCAGAAGGCAGGAGGGTGAAGAGTGTGTGTGGTGAAGAGTGTGTGTGGGGGTGTGTGGGGTCATCCATAATGCTTTGCGGATGTAAATGTCCATGATAGAGGGAAGAGAGACTCTAATGATCTTCTCAGTTGTCCTCACTACTTGTGATCAGAGATGGTGCAGCTGCTCAGAATGCTCTCAATGGTCCCTCTGTAAAAAGTAGTCAGGATGGGGGGAGGAGAGATGTGCCGTTCTCAGCCTTCGTAAGAAGTAGAGATGCTGCTGGGCTTTCTTGGTGATGGAGCTGGTGTTGAGTGACCAGGTGAAGTTCTCTGCTAGATGAACACTAAAAAATTTGGATGATCTGTCGATGTTCAGCTGCGAGTAGTCACTCCGTGCTCTCCTGAAGTCCACAACCATCTCTTTGGTTTTATCAACATACAGAGACAGGTTGCTGGCTCTACACCAGGCAGTTAGCTGTTGCACCTCCTCTCTGTATGCTGACTCGTCGTTCTTGCTGATGAGTCTCGCCACGGTCGTGTCATTCGTGGCAAACTTGATGATACGGTATGAGGTGCTCCACTGCTTAGTGTGGTGGTGCTGGATCTGTATGCCCTGCCAGATGCACCCGGTGTCTCTGCTGTCCTGGAAGTGGATTGTCTGAGCATGTGCGCGCTTTGCTTCTCTGATGAGTCGGGACAGTTTGGCCCTTGCTGTTCTTATGGCCGCCCTGTCCCCTGTTCTGAAGGCTAGGCTCTCTAGCCTAGGTCTCCGTGTCCTTGAGCACCGCTTTCACTGTCCCCTCTCCTGGTCTCCGGTATCAGGTGATGCCGAGGACCAGAGGCCTGGTCTCCACAGCAAGTAGAAGTCACGAAGCCTTTCCAACACATCATTGTGCAGGTTGGTTGTTGCACGATTTCTGTATTGTATTAACTTCTGGCAGTTGTATACATGAACACCGCTGTCTCTGGTGTCCATGTACTAGCAATAGTCGGGCTTAAAACACGTAAATAACACCATATTGTATCCGGAGTGGGGGGCATGGTGGCTTAGAGGTTAGCACGTTCGCCTCACACCTCCAGGGTTGGGGGTTCGATTCCCGTCTCCCCCTTGTGTGTGTGGAGTTTGCATGTTCTCCCCGTGCCTCGGGGGTTTCCTCCGGGTACTCCGGTTTCCTCCCCCGGTCCAAAGACATGCATGGTAGGTTGATTGGCATCTCTGGAAAATTGTCCGTAGTGTGTGATTGTGTGAGTGAATGAGAGTGTGTGTGCCCTGCGATGGGTTGGCACTCCGTCCAGGGTGTATCCTGCCTTGATGCCCGATTACGCCTGAGATAGGCACAGGCTCCCCGTGACCCGAAGTAGTTCGGATAAGCGGTAGAAGATGAATGTATCCGGAGTGGCGCTGTGTGCTACTGCAGCTCCGCCATCTTGGATCATCTTAAACTCTTCTGTTTTGTAGACTTTCCTGATCTCAGATTCCTTCCACATCAACAAATTTGAAACCCACCGCATCAACGATTATCAACGTTTGTCAGATTCAAGAACAATGCAGAGTAAACGATTAAAGTTAAAGGTGTAACCTCGATTCCCTGCAACTCTAAACACACACATTGTGCATTAAAATCCTGGACGAATTTGTCCATCAGCTCGGACACAATCTGCTGTCTGTCATCAGTCAGAGCGGATCAGAGGACTGAGTCAGACGCTGAGCTGAAGGTGATGAAGGTCACTCAGGACAGTCCTCCTCCTCCTCCTCGTCTTCGTCAGGATAACGCCTGATTCACAGCACAGGTGATCTTTCGGGGACGCGCTTCTTTTTTTTTCCGGACTGACCAGCTGATGGAAATCTGTGTGTTTATCTGGAGAGCGAGGACGTTCTGGTGGACAGGTGGTGTGATTTGTGCTTCATCGTATACCCCGAGCGTGTGTGTGGGAGTGTGTGTTCAGAGGACAGGTGGCACATTTATGATTATGTAACCATGTGCATTTGTGCGCATGAGCTAACTGTCCGTTCCTTCTGCAACATCTGCCATCGTTGTAATCGCTGCTGTAATGAACTATGGACGTAAAGCGTTCATAAAGGACATTTCCTCTGACTCTTCCTCTGCTTCAGCTCGGCTCCGCCCACTTCACTGTTAAACATAAGAAACCTCTGAGGGAGAAATCAGTAACTACACAGGATACAGTGGGGCAGATATGAACATTACATTAAAGTCAACTCTCTACTGTCTAACCTTATTATTATTTACCTCTCTCTCTCACTCTCACTCACTCTCACTCTCTCTCTCTCTCTCTCACACGCTCTCCCTCACCCCCTACTCTCTCTCTCACACACTCTCTTCCTCAGTTTCCCTATCCTTTTCCCGTTTCCTCAATTTCTCTCACTCTAACTCTCTCTCTCTCTTGCTTTCTCTCACTCTCTTTTTCATTCTCACCCACCCTCTTTCTCTCTATGCTCTATCTCTCTCTTTCCATCACCCTCATACTCCCTATCTCTCACTTTTTCTATCACTCTCGCTCACTCTCTCTCTCTCTCTTTCCATCACTCTCATTCTCCCTAATTCTTTACCCCTCCTTCTATCTCACTCTCTCATTTCTAATTTCCTTACACTTAAAACCTCTCTCTCTTTCTCTCTCTCCAGTTTCTCTGGAAAATACGAGAGAGAAAGAGAAAATTCATAAAAATTCTCCTCTGTCCTGAAGACTTTCCTGAGCTCAGAAACAAGACAAACCTTCTATAATTGTTGAATAAATGACTCCTAAAAATGACTCCTACAGGCTGTAGCTGTCTGTAGAGTCGTCAGTAACTTACATAATTGATGAAATTCAGCACTGAACGTATTCCGTGCTTTGCGTCATGCCTAAGAACACGATCACATCGCTAACACACACACACACACACACACACACACACACACACACACACACACACCTCATCACTTATTACCTAATTTTACCAACAAAAATATGTCACAGTCCAACAGTGGCAAGTGGCTTCACCAAAGCGTTCAAATTTCTTAAAAATCACAAGAACATAAGCCGATTCTTGTATTATTTCTTCTTCATTGTCAGTGATATTGACTGAAAGACAGCAACCGATTCATTTAAACCCAGAAGTTCTCACGTTCTTATCATGGATGCTAATCAACCATATCGTGTGTTTGCTGCTTCTCTTTTAAACACAAACCTCAAGCGTGTTACTTCCAACCTTGTTACATATTTAAGAACAAAATACATGAAGGGAACCTCTGAGATTGTTGCCCTAGTTGTCACGCTTACACACAACACAATGTAAATTTTTAATCTCATTCTATTTTTAATTAAAAATAAACTTAAAAAAAAAAAAAAAAAAAAAAGTTACAAAAAGACACGTTTCTTTTCTTTTTTTTTTAAGGGACATTTTTTGAAGTTCGAAACAGAATATAAAGCACGTCGTCACCTCGTACCGGCTCTGATGAAACTCCTATATTTACTACACACATATATTCTGCTGCGGCGGCGGCGCCGGTGCCGAGGATAAATCTTCCAGCAGCCGGATTTACTAGCAAAGCAAGGTCTTCCATGAGATCGATTTCACACCATATTTCTGTAAATGATGGCTGCTGTGTCTCAGCCCCAAGCTGCCTGAAGTAAGAGTGTGTGTGTGTGTGTGAGAGAGAGAGAGCAAAGGTAAGTGCATATTAGGGTGCAGAGAAACTCTCCACATTCCTCCACAAATGCGAGTCACCGCTTCAGACTCACAGCCTGCAGCTTATTTATCTTCAGACCGAGTCCATCCATCAGAGCTGAGTCACTACTACTGAAAGATCATCACTTACCTGTCAGAGAGCCATCCATCCTCTACCTGGGGGTGATGCGCAGTGTTGAACACACACACACACACACACACACACACACACACACACACATAACATTCTTGATTTGCTTCATAAAGTTTTTAGAGACCCAGAACTTGGACAACTAACCAGAGTTTATTTAAGCGAATTAAACGTGAGTGGAAACAAGTGAGAAGAAGCCAATGTTTGTATTTGAGGGTTATTTTAATAAGCATCTCTTAAAATTAAAGAAAAATAAAAAATAGAAAAAAAGGGAACGTTGAAGTAACCTGAGGGTTAAAAAAAAATTCCTCACTGATACTCAGAAGCTGTAAAAAAGGGAATGCTTTTTATTTTTATTAAAAAAATTATATATATATATATTACCTCAATAAATAGTAGTACTTCTCATTTGAGTGTTGTTTTATAATATATATATATATATATATATATATATATATATATATATATATATATATATATATATATATATATATATATTTTTTTTTTTTTTTATTATTATAAAACAACACTCAAATGAGAAGTACTACTATTTATTGAGGTATTTTTTTTATTTTATTTTTATTTTTTTACATTTTTTTAAAAATCTTTTTGGTTATTGAATCTTAAGGGGGGGCACGGTGGCTTAGTGGTTAGCACGTTCGCCTCACACCTCCAGGGTTGGGGGTTCGATTCCCGCCTCCACCTTGTGTGTGTGGAGTTTGCATGTTCTCCCCGTGCCTCGGGGGTTTCCTCCGGGTACTCCGGTTTCCTCCCCCGGTCCAAAGACATGCATGGTAGGTTGATTGGCATCTCTGGAAAATTGTCCGTAGTGTGTGATTGCGTGAGTGAATGAGAGTGTGTGTGTGTGTGTGTGTGCCCTGTGATGGGTTGGCACTCCGTCCAGGGTGTATCCTGCCTTGATGCCCGATGACGCCTGAGATAGGCACAGGCTCCCCGTGACCTGAGGTAGTTCGGATAAGCGGTAGAAGATGAATGAATGAATGATGACTCTTAAGGGCGACCTGCACATGATTTGATTCTGAATTTGAAACCCTCTTTTTTTGGATGATTTCAGCTTGTGTGAATCGCAGTATTAAGGAGGTTTCAAATCAAGCGAGACCGTGCGCTGCGTCAGCTATCTATAGTGTAACTGAACAATAAAAGCTTCTTAACTTGACTCGAAGACCAAGACCGAGATTTAAGGAGGTTGAGGCAAGAGGTCACGATCAAATGAGAATGTCAATGAGCGAGTCCAGACCAAGCCTGAAACCCATCCAAGAGCAAGAATTTACTTCAGCTAGGTTTTATTATTTCTGCTTTCAATAAATATTCAGTTTGGCCCGTGACTTTATCTCAGTTTTATATTTTGGCCCACTGTGAATTTGTGAATTTAGAGGAACCTGGAACAAACAGACACGGACCACAGCGAACGTGTCCAGCGTGAAAACTACATTAATAATTCTCAGTGCTGTATATAAAGAAATATCTACAGCAATGTATTATTACATGACGACAATATACTAGATTAGACAATAATTAGATTCATTTCATCACATCATCGTCCTTTTTCAGTCAGTCGGTATTTTCTATCCCAGATTTCTTAGATGTTGGTGTTTGAGGGCTTTTCAAATAAGCTTAAAAACAAACAAACAAACAAACAAACAAATAAATAAATGAAATAAACTGAGATAAAGGTAACGTTGGAGGAACATACAGCCGAGAAGGGGGAGGAGGAAAAAAATGAAATAATTCAGAACCTGAATATTGCAGGATTTTTGTTCCTTATTTATTTTTTTCTCCTTAGCGATACTTGGCTGAAAACTCCCACCTACAAGTCACTAGGAGTTTCAACAGAACCTCCATATTGCAGAGGATGCCAAGTCGCAATCTATTTATAACTTCTTTCCTGAACTACAGCAGAAGAACCACCGACTCCTCCACATGATGTAAAAGCTGGAGGTGACACGTTCTCTTCTCCTCCTGTTAGATCTTTCAGTCATCAATAATTCACACTGCTTTATCCTCTCACATCAAGCCTCTTAAACCAGCGTCATGCTTCAGACTGAATGAGAAAAATCACCCTTCATTCTTTCCTTCTCGCTCCATCGTTCCGTATGCACTTCTCGTCCTCACGCTCATCCCTTTCCCTGTTTTCTAGCCTTTTCTTTTTAGACACGAGTCTAGCCATGCCTGAGAAATACGTCTGAGTCTAGATCTTTCACTTCAACTCAGGACAACACGTAGAAAATCTCAATAAATATTTCTTTCATTTATTCTCTATTTCTCCGGCTGACCGATCAGAGATCTGTGTTATATAGACTTGATCTGCTCCACTAACACACCCACAAGGTATACAGAACCTTAATGGTTCTACTGCTTACATCATCCCGGGAAAACACAGAAATCTCACAGAATTAATGTAACAGTGCATGGAAAAGGTCCTAAATAGAACCTTAAAGGGTTTTACTGGGCGCTTAACACACAGAACTCGTAAAACGTTCTATAATACACCTTTTCCACTAAAAAGACCCGGGTGGTGGTTCAGAGCTAGCGCTGGTGCTGGTTCAAAGTTGGTTCCACTGGCAAACCTTCTAAGAACCGGTTTGTCTTTCCATTGGTTAGAGAGCATCACAGAGCCGAGTCTGACGTCACCGTATACGTGTCACGTTACACAGCAACGTTAGCGCAGCAGCAACAAACACAAACACAACGCCAACAATGGTGGATGTTGCTGTACTGTTAATGCTCATGGCTTTGTGAACCTACATTAACACCCAAACGTGACGAATCCAACGTGTACGTGCAGCTCCATGTAATCTGTATAAACTGAGGTTGTAATGGAGAAAGTACATAACGTTATTTTATCATTAACACAGAAAAAAGTTAGCCTTAGCATGTAGCTACATACTATCATGTGTGCTGATAATGTATCATATGTATAGTATACATATAACATACATATAATGTACTTTACATATAATGTAAAGTAAAAGTGTATTAAACATTAGTATACTTAAGGTACATTATCAAATGCGCTAACAGTAGCCCCGCCCACAGCCCCGCCCACAGCCCCTGACGCAAACGGTTCTTAAGTCTAGACCAGCAACGTTTTGGTGCTACTTAAGAACCACTTTTCCTGGTTCAGAGCCGGTGCTTTGGCTGTCGGAAAAGGAAGAACTGGTTCTAAATTAGGCTCCGAACCAGCACTCAAACTGCCTCGGTGGAAAAGGGGCATACAAAACCTTTTTATGGGTTACCAATATGAAGTGCCCAGTAAAACCAGTTGGCACCCATAGAAAGGTTCTATATAGAACCCAACATAGTTTGAAGCCAGCAAAATGGTTACAGATTTGTCTATAATTGGTTCTACTGGGAATTTATACATGAAAACCATGAAAAGGTTCTAGATAGAACCCTAAAGGGTTCTTTGTAGCTTGAAAAAGGTTCTATGTAGATCCTTAGAGGTTTCTACTGGATATGTACCCATACAAGGTTCTACAAAAAAACCTACAGAGATCTTTGTAGCCTGCGAAATGGTTTTATATAAGAACATAACTGGTTCTACTGGGCACTTTATATGTAGAACCTATACAAGGTTCTGTACAGAACCCTACACTGTTCTTTGCAGCATGCAAAATTATTATATATTTGACCATAACTGGTTCAAATGAACACTTTATTTATTTTTGGAACCCATAAAAGGTTCTGAACAGAACTATTTTCAATCAAACACCACTACAGGGTTCTTTGGAGCCTGAGACTATAGATATATTGAACCTGTAATGACTGTCAGGGTGTGTGGTTCTGTGAAGAACCTGTAACACACATGGGGCGTTTTTCATTTCACAAAAGGTTCATCAGAACGGAACAATTTTAGAATAGATGCTTATTAGAATATAAAAAATGTGTTATTTTAAAAACCATTTACTGAAAGTTTTTTGGAGAAACAAGAGTGGATTTTCTGTGGCATCACTACAAGAAACCTGTGAGTGATGGGTTGTTTGGTGCTAAGTAAAGAACCTTGAGGTTATAGAACCGTAATTAACCTTTTTTTTAATGAGAGTCTGGAAATATAGTCTTAAAAATAAAGGCTCTTACATAGTTCTTTGTCAAGGTGTAGGGACCTTTTATATTTGATCCATTGCACAAAGGTTTGTTTAAGTAGAAAAATTATGAAAACCTCAACACGGATCTTCCTGTCACTTGATTCTAGAGTGACCCTAAGGTTCTATATAGAACCCCAATGAACATTTTTGTTTTGAGTGTGGAGCAATGTTATTTTTCCACTTGGAGAACATAAAGCTCCAGAAAAAAGGGAATGATGCAGTGCTTCTCTCCCTCTCTCTCTCTCTCTCTCTCTCTCTCTCTTTCTCTCTCTCTCTCTCTCTCTGTCTCTCTCTCTCTCTCTCTCTCTCTCTCTCTCTCTCTCTCTCTCTCTCTCTCTCTCTCTCTCTCTCTCTCTCTCTCCCTCTCTCTCTCTCTCTCTCTCCCTCCCTCTCTCCCTCCCTCTCTCTCTGTCTGTGTCTCTCTCTCTCTCTCTCCCTCTCTCTCTCTCCCTCTCTCTGTCTCTCTCTCTCTCTCTCTCTCTCCCTCTCTCTCTCTCTCTCCCTCTGTCTCTCTCTCTCTCTCTCTCTCTCTCTCTCTCTCTGTCTCTCTCTCTCCCTCCCTCTCTCTCTCTCTCTCTCTGTCTCTCTCTCTCTCTCTCTCTCTCTCTCTCATGAACACATACATATACATCTGATGTTAAAATAGAAACAACTGGCCGAATTAAAGAGAGTCATATGTAAGTGTGTGAGTGTGTGTGGTGTGTGGTGTGTGTGCGTGTGTGTGTGTGTGTGTGAGAGAGAGAGAGAGAGAGAGAGAGAGAGAGAGAGAGAGAGAGAGAAAGAGAGAGAGAGAGAGAGAGAAAGAGCAGACACTACAGATTCATCTCTCTCTCTCTCTCTCTCTCTCTCTCTCTCTCTCTCAAATCTCCTTTCAGCACTGATCCAGGACCAGCCTCAATCCTTCACCTCCATCGTTCCAGCAGTAAAGGAGGAACCCAGGAGCAGCTCTCATATCATTCACTCGAGGAGATTTCATCCCAACGTTCCTCTGGCATCCGTCAGTAACCATGTGATTTATAGCGTTAATAGCGGGTTCCTTCACAGCATCGTGGCCTGCTGTTCTTCTCCGTTTCTGCTCCTGTCAGGCAGGAAAGCAGCTTTTATATTCAAACCTCCCACATCGCTAAGAAGTCTTACAATGCCGAGCGAGAACACGTGCAGAAGCTGAAACGTTTTCTCACAACACAAAACCTGGCTCTGATAACATCGCTGTTACAGATCGCAGCTACGTTACTGCTCTCGCTCAAACATGGTCTCGTTTCTATAGCAACCTATAAACACTATTAAGATATTAAGCATTATATTTGTTAATTATTATTAATATTATTTATGTTTGTATATTTATATTTGCTGATAAACTGTTTAGAACCAAACTTTATAGAATGTGCTGCAGAAAATTATTACTTTTTTTTTTTAAGTGGGAGGTGGCATCAGTCACATGATCAGAACTTATTTATTTATTTAGTTATTTTATTTTACCATAATAGAGACACAGCTATGACCTGTAACTCAAAGTATACGTGTGGTAAATGACACCAAATTTAAACACAAATGTTTAACAAATGTTGATTCCAAAACTTACTTCGTCTTTTGCTAGCTAGCTAATGTTTATTAGCTCCTTAACTAGCACTAGCTTTTTTTTACTAATGTCTGATGTTCTTTGCGAACCGCAGCTCAATGATTCACAGTTACACAGTTTCCAGGAGACTCGGTGCAACACGCGCTTTGAAAGACTTTTCTCGCCGCATGTCATTAATAATGAAAATCTTTTCCACTTCAAATTCCTGACGATTTGATTCCGTATTAGCGCAGACACTCGATCCGGGAGCGTCAGAGTTCAATCTTTTGTGTCATTGTGAGTCTGTAAATTGTCTCATTCTATAATGGAGTATTCATTTCAGCAGTGAAGATGAAAGAAGATGACTCTGAATCCCTGAACTGTATCCTGTCCATTTCAACAAGCTTCACCTACACAATCAAGACATTTCCAGAAACCTGATCAGCTCTGGGGAACTGGAGAACCGGGTTCTGTCGCTTCCTTCGTTTATTAAGAGCAAACGCTCTGGATAGAAACGAGCAATACAGAAATGCGAATAAATGTAAAAATGACAAGATGAAAGAGTGTAAGAGAGCAGACATGAGGCGTTATTATAGGATACATGCAGATGGGTTCTAGCAGAGAACCACAGAGGACGGAAAAAAAATAAATAAATAAATAAAAAAGAGCAGGGTCGAGTTTGGAAAGAAGAGAAAAACTCAAGGCACGTTTTCTTTGGAAAACAACCAAATCTTTATGCAGTGTTCAGTGAGAAACGTTGTTAACATAATGTTAATGCTAGTTGCTTAGCAACAGACACCCAATCAGCCATGCTGAAAAATGAGCAGAAGTCAGATATCGCGGAACGAACGAACGTCTGGTCGACTTCACAACAACGTTAAAAACAGTAAAAAAGATGATTAAGCTGTAAAAAAATCACAGAACTGAACTTTTTTTCCTCAGTGGTGTGAAAGCGTGAGACGAGACGTTATTTAAGGCGGTAACGCTCGATTTATCCAATCAGAGATGTTGATGCTCGAATATGCAAATTAGAAGAAGGTCAGATTATGAAGAGCCAGGATTCAGTGTTAAAGTAGGAGCAGTGTGAAACCTCTGACTATATAAACCCAGGATTCTGTTAACTGGAGTTCACTAGGACCCAGGGGAAATATTTTACCTGTGGAAAGCCATATTGTGGTACAGTATAAGAGGAATAAAACACATCATGACATACTGTTTCATTACTAAACATCAATTCGCTCTCTACACTGAACACAATGTGGTGTGTGTCATTATTGAAAAAAGAAAATTTATTTATTTATTTGAATAAACATGGTCTCAACTCTTATCTGATCTCGGATGCAAACGAGCGTTGACACGCTCCAACTGTTCCTCGCCACCATGTACCTCTGCACTGAAGAAGGATTTGATAAATGCGTGAAATTTAAAGTGTTTGACTCTTAATGACTGTGATTCATTTCTTTTCCCGTGAGGTGCATCAGCTCCACACGCACCAGGACACAGCTGCTTAACTATACGCTCGCCGACGTCAGGCGGAAAAGCGCAGATAATTGCCGCATCTGCGGAGGTAATCAGTTTTGAACGAACCTAACCGATTACTGAATCATACACTGATTTCTTTATTAATGAATTTTTTCATTTAGCTTAAAAAAAGCATCGAGGTAATTAGCAAACCCGGAATGAATGTAATCACCAAGGTGTCTGTGTTGTATTGTATACAACGTATATTATTAACAAAGTCATGCTTTATTACCTGAGCAAAAAATATATATATATATTTATCTGATCAATTATAGCAAAAAAAATTATTTCAAAGCAAATGTAAGTCTTCAGATAGGAGAAATATTTATATAAATACTGTACATTTTCCAGCATTAACACTTTAGTGTTGATTTTATATCAGTTGACTTTTTAAATTGAGTCAATGTTGTTAATTGAATCGAATCATTTGGTAGAAGAGTAACAAGCCGTGGCATCTCTTTGTCCAGAGAAATAAAAATCAATTCAGTTTCATTTGTAGAGTTATTTACATGAATATGGTCACAAAACAGCTTCACAGACATTCAGGATAGAGATTTGTCCTTAATGAGGAACCCAGAGGTGCTGGTGTTGAGGAACATCTCCACGAGACATCATGAGGAAGAAAACCTTGTGAGGAACCAGACTCATCTGGGTGACGAGAGGATGTGATTCTGAATCATTTCCTGTCTATAACTGTGTACTTGTTTAACCAGGAGATTCATTCTAGAGTCTGATGGTGAGGATGATGAAGAGCTTGTGGTGCTCAAAGACCTGCAGGTTTAAGGTGTGTGAAAGTCTTTAACTTTAACTAACTCGCAGTTCCTACTGAGGCTCAGAGAGGAAAGAATAAAGAACCACAGAGAGCATGATGGGAGATTTTAAACTGCATTTTAAACAACGTTACTTCTAAGTGTGGTCACATGCCTCACACACACACACACACACACACACACACACACATCAAAAGGAGACCTTGATATAGAGGGAGCCTGAGGCCAGAAAAACATTTTTCTGTGTGAGGGAATGATTTTGAGGAAATGGAATGGAAACACTGATGCCCACACACTGACACACAAAGACACACACACACACAGTTTCCACCACCATGCTGCTAATAGCTGAGCTGCAACACTCCAGACTTTTCCATTACAAAACAAAACAAAAGCTCTTGGAGGTGAACTCGTTTCAGTCTCAGCACTAAAACCAAGCAGAACTTCCTCACCCACACCATATCAGCACTTCCTCACCCACACCATATCAGCACTTCCTCACCCACACCATATCAGCACTTCCTCACCCACACCATATCAGCACTTCCTCACCCACACCATATCAGCACTTCCTCACCCACACCATATCAGCACTTCCTCACCCACACCTTATCCAGCACTAGCACTTCCTCACCCACACCGTATCCAGCACTAGCACTTCCTCACCCACACCGTATCAGCACTTCCTCACCCACACCATATCCAGCACTAGCACTTCCTCACCCACACCATATCAGCACTTCCTCACCCACACCGTATCCAGCACTAGCACTTCCTCACCCACCCCATATCAGAACTTCCTCACCCACACCGTATCCAGCACTAGCACTTCCTCACCCACACCATATCAGCACTTCCTCACCCACACCATATCCAGCACTTCCTCACCCACACCATATAAAGCACTTCTTCTAGAAGTTGGAGATACTTCTAGAAGATCTTGGATGCTCTCCTCCATGCAGAACATACATACACTCTCAGCATTGTGCATGCATGTCTAAAGGAGGTCTAATTCGGTCAAATTCTGACTCAGTATTTCAACAGAATTTTTTCATATTAAGGATTTTTTTTTGTGAGAATTTTGCGAATTTCTTTCTGAATATTTTGAGAATATTTGGGGTGTCTCCTTATGTCCAAGTTCAGCAAGTGACACTGAATCAACATGTCTATTCACAGAACAGTGAGAAACATCACACATCATACAGTACCTTAAGCTCCTACAGTCATGCCCACTATGAAGAACACTAACCTTCATTTTAATTGATTTTTTTTTTATTTACACAAATGAAGTCTCGCCATTTTTTTCAACCCCATATTTTCAATTACATTTTTTTTCTGGATTGCAAGTCAAAATTGTTTGGCTTCAAACAAAATGTCTCCTCCACTAATGATCCACAATTCTTCATCTCTGCTCTCTTTTTCCCCCCCGTCTTCCCCACGGAGGGGAGGAGATGAAGAACTGCGTGTAACATGAATGCATTTGCATGATAATGATCCGTGTGACTCGGTGCCTCTCGTTAGCAAAGACGTTCGACTTGTAGCCCGGTCTCCAGAGACGGCGCTGTTCTGGCTTCAGATAAAAACACACTAGAAGACGGAAATAAGAGTGTAGCGCTTTAGTGTGAAGGAAGGGCGTTGTTCTGATCACGGATCAGAGCGGAGGAATGAATAATCCACTGCAATCCTTTCCTGCTTTGACTCCGACGCTGAAATCAGAAAGCTTTTACATTAGTTCTGCCTGCTTAATTTGTACTGCAACTTGACTCGGATGTTCGTTTGAACACCGCCGTTTAAACTCTAATTATCCTGCTATTACAGAGAAAGCACCAGACACTGAGATAGATGGAAGTAATAACCAGATCCATAAAGACCGAAGACGTTTCGTTTTATAAGCCGTGGATTTGCACATGATTCTGATTTATACAGTAAAACAGTAAGGATTAGACATTAGAGAGCTTCTCATGCTATCACTTATAGTTAACTTCTCTTCTGAGAGAAACTTCATCAAGCATCATAAGAACCAGACCAACAGCAACTTGTCATCAGAGGAGTTTAAATCTGTTTTTATTGTGTTTATGTCGACGAATGAACGTCTTTGTCTACTTTCATATGAGCTTCATATAAACACCACTGTGGAGTGAAACACGACACTGAGGACGTTAAGAGTTTCATCACTCACTCACTCATTTTCTACCGCTTATTCGAACTACTTCAGGTCACGGGGAGCCTGTGCCTATCTCAGACGTCATTGGGCATCAAGGCAGGATACACCCTGGACGGAGTGCCAACCCATCACAGGGCACACACACACACACTCATTCACTCACACACTCACACACTACGGACAATTTTTCCAGAGATGCCAATCAACCTACCATGCATGTCTTTGGACCGGGGGAGGAAACCGGAGTACCCGGAGGAAACCCCCGAGGCACGGGGAGAAAATGCAAACTCCACACACACAAGGTGGAGGCGGGAATCGAACCCCCAACCCTGGAGGTGTGAGGCGAACGTGCTAACCACTAAGCCACCGTGCCCCCCAAGTTTCATCACTATTACTGTTTTTATTTAGAGGTTAATATATTCATAGAAAACAGAAATTGCTCGTTTTTTCTCCACACAGATGTTTGTATGTTCAGAGTAAATGTTGATATAAAACCCATTTCTGCTCTCTGAGATGCTCCGAGTTCTTGTTCATCTAAAAAGCAGCTCAGATTTCTCTTCAACACTAAAATTCAGTGTAAGATTCTCAACAGAGGGAAAAAACACACGTCTAAAACACACTGAAAGAACGACAGAGTCCTGACTCACTTTAGATCAGACTCAACATCAGACACGACATCAGACGCTTCTTTACACCGGATCAAGACGTCTGAGAAGTCCATCTCCATTTGCCAAGAGAAGAGGTCCTAAAAGCCCCAGAGTTGTATACAGTAGGGGTTTTAACAGTTAAGATGGTCTCAAAGCTGATTTACAGTTCAGAATCAGAATCAAAATTTTTAAGTTTTTATCCCTAATGATCAAGCCTGAGGTGACGGTGGTGTGGAAAAGCTCCCTGAGATGATATAAGGAAGAAACCTTGAGAGGAACCAGATGCAGAAGTGAACCTCATCCTCATTTGGGTGACACTGTGCAGGAAATAATGTCAATGTAAATAATGTCCTTTCTACAACAGTTTGTAGTCCAGTGGAATTGAAGAACGTCACACATCATACTGACATGCGCACTATGAAGAACATGAACACGAATTGTGGAAGCGAGAGCTCCTGAGGAACCAACAGGTCAGTGGCATTACAGACTTAACACTAATTCCTTCCTGACGAGGTCTTCAAACGACCACTGATGAAGACCTGAACACAAAGATGACCGACTCAACGGCAGTTTAAAGATGGCGTGACATCTGACTATCTATAGTTAAAGTTTGGCCTGATGTTTTTTCATCCTGATCTTGACTTGTTCTTGCTGTCATATACTGTAGACTTGATCTTGACTTGGACTTTGAACCTCCAGAAGAATTCATTCATAGTCAAATCTGGTCTTGGACTTAACAACATCTAAACACATAGGAATGTAAACACAAATTTCCTCCTATGTTTTATGCCTCAGCACCTCGACTGTCCCTGAACGTCCTGCATCGCAGTCATCTTCTGACCACACGGCGTGTTTATAATCACACCGCAGCAGACCGTCACATTACATTGTTTTATACTGATTACACCAGAGCGTGGAAGTGAATCAGCGCTGTTCATTAACAGGGCCGTTATTAACGACTACCTCGGTGACTAATGCACTCACGCCTCCATTCCTCCCTGGCTGCTTGTTGAGAACGCGCGAGTGCTTATGTTAGCTTTAAAACCCACATCGCGTCTCACCTGTAGTCGAGATCGACGTGCTTAGCGTTCCGCCTGCAATAAAAGCCGTAGCAGCAGAGCCTTTGTACGGGTTAAAATATTTATATGCTCTGATTGCAGGATTTGCATAAAATCGTAATAAAATAGGAAGCACGCAAAAGGGTTCCGGTGACGATGAGCTCGAGTTCATTTCGGCACATTAGCGTTCTCGATGCTGCTAAAATGCTATGATTATTAAAAAAAAATGGATGTAAAACACAAGTGTTTTATTTTTCAGCTTTAAAATTTTAATTGCTGTTCTCTAGAGTAAATGCGTCAGCCGGCAGTTTGTCACCTCTGCCTCGTTCATTAGCCGTCAGAATCTACGCGATTTGCTTCAAATCAAATCAGACCGAACGCAGTCGCTTAATAGAGCCTCGCGGAAGGAAAGTACTTTGAATAAAAAGTCTGGCTGTCCGTCAGAAATGATGGTAATTTTATTCTCACATCTACAGCAGGACTTTTTGAGCCTCTGAGTTAAAGACACGTCGTTAACGACCAAAGATGAATAATCATGCAGCGGCAGAATTAAAGAGAGAACTTTCAAGGAATCTTTTACGATATTTGTGTAGAATTAAAGCACATCACACACACACACACACACACACACATATATACACACACACACACACCGCTGAAACCCCACCACGGTGATGAAAGGACGAAGCTGACTTTTCCGTCACAGTTAATGACGATTGTGTGCGAACGTCTTTCCCGACTTCTCTTTAGCGCCTGACGTTTTCCTCTTTTTGCAGTTTGACTGATAAATAAATCACAGCAGATTAATCTGAGATGAAGCACGTCTCGTTAAACCCTCGTTAGGAGAAGCTTTCATCGTTCCAATTTCTTGATGACAAAACGAAAAGAAAGAAACGAATAAAAAGGAAATAATTGCACAATAAAAGGCTGGAATCTCTTTGTTTTGACAGCACAGCAGACTTCAGCAGGCAGAAGAGGAAGAGCGTCTAATGGATTTGGAGTCAGATATGGAGATTATAACACAGTGGGGTTTAAAGATGATGATGATGATGATGATGATGATGATGATGATGATGATGATGATGGACATGTTTAGGAGAGATTTAGATTCCTATCTAAAGCATCTGCTCAAGGTATGGCAGTAATTTTTTCTTTAGTTTTGCACATTTCACTGTCTCTGCTGTACTGTGATAAGTTTTTGCATCTTTTAACACCAGATCATCATCATCATCCTCATCATCATCATCACCATCACCATCTCTGCTGCACCACCATCATTACCATCATCATCAACACCATCATCATCCCCATAATCATTGTCATAATCACAATCGCTACTGCCACCACTACCATCTTTGTCATCATCGTTTCCATCATCACCATCGTCATCTTCATTTTCATAATCACCATGGCAGCGAGAGACACCAGAACCACAATTGTTGCCATCATCATCATCATCATCATCATCATCATCATCATCTTAATAATCACAATCGCTGCCACAAGCACCACCATCATTATCTTAATCAGGAATACAATTGGGGGGGCGCGGTGGCTTAGTGGTTAGCACGTTCGCCTCACACCTCCAGGGTTGGGGGTTCGATTCCCACCTCCGCCTTGTGTGTGTGGAGTTTGCATGTTCTCCCCGTGCCTCGGGGGTTTCCTCCGGGTACTCCGGTTTCCTCCACTGGTCCAAAGACATGCATGGTAGGTTGATTGGCATCTCTGGAAAATTGTCCGTAGTGTGTGATTGTGTGAGTGAATGAGAGTGTGTGTGTGCCCTGCGATGGGTTGGCACTCCGTCCAGGGTGTATCCTGCCTTGATGCCCGATGACGCCTGAGATAGGCACAGGCTCCCCGTGACCCGAGGTAGTTCGGATAAGCGGTAGAAGATGAATGAATGAATGAATGAATGAATGAATGAATGAATGAATACAATTGCTGCCCCCACCACCACCATCTTCATCACCACCATCTTCATCACCACCATCTTCATCACCACCACTAACAACAGCAATGTTTCTATCATCATTATAATCAGCATCACCATCATTATATGATCTTGTCATCAACATCCTCATTATCAGCACCATCATCAACGTTGTCTGGGTCATCCTCATTATCATCATTACCATTGTTAGTAGTCATCACCATCTTCATCATCATCATCATCATCATAATCACCATAATCCTCTTCATCATCCTCTTAATGAAGAGGTCATCATCCTGTTGTCATTGTAGTCCTCACCATCCTTATCATACTCAGCACCATTGACGCCATCATCATCATCATTATCGTCATCACTATCCACATCATCCCTGTCACCGCTGACTCCATCATCATCATCATCATCATCATCATCATCATTGTCATCACCATCCACATCATCATCACCATTGTTGTCACTGTCGTCATCACCATCCACATCATCCTCATCACCACTGACGCCATCATCATCATCATCGTCATCATCATCATCATCATCATCATCATCGTCATCACCATCCACATCATCCTCATCACCATTGTTGTCACTGTCATCATCACCATCCACATCATCCTCATCACCGCTGACTCCATCATCATCATCATCATCATCATCATCATCATCAGCATCGTCATCACCGTCCACATCATCCTCATCACCATTGTTGTCACTGTTGTCATCACCATCCACATCATCCTCGTCACAGCTGACTCCAATATCATCATCATCATCATCATCATCATCATCATCATCATCATCGTCATCACCATCCACATCATCCTCATCACCATTGTTGTCACTGTCGTCATCACCATCCACATCATCCTCATCACCGCTGACTCCAATATCATCATCATCATCATCATCATCATCATCATTATCATTGTCATCACCATCCACATCATCCTCATCACCATTGACTCCATCATCATCATCATCATCATCATCATCATTGTCATTACCATCCTCATCAAACTCGTTACCATTGTCACCATCCTCTTCCTCCTCCTCTTCCTCATCATCATGTGGAAGAATGTATTGAAATGATTCACTTTATACTTTGGGAATAAAATAATCTACTTTATTGTCACTGGAGCAGGTGGAAAATAATTAGCTAAAAATACCTGAGCACCTCAAAAATCAAACAAGGTTCCAAAGCCCAAAGTAATACTATCCTATATAAATACTCAGTAAATCCCTCCACACACACACACACACACACACACACACACACACATACATACACACACACACACACCCACGCATCACTCATCGCAGCAGTGCCAGCATTAGCTGTGAATAACAGTAAAAGCTAGCCATCTGGCATTTTTTCTCCTTTTCGACCTGATGGCGTGCAGCTGACGAGCTGTTTGCTGACCTCCACAACACTGTGATACAGATTTCAGCTACTGATACATTCACTGGTTGCTTTTACTATGATGAATCTTTTTGTTGAATTGTTTAGACATTACAAAGACCAGCCGTGTTCATGTTAATGACAGATACGAGTCGCTTCCAGCTGCACGTCGTCCTTCACACTTTAATCCATGGGCAGTTTTGGGTCTTAAACTTTGTTGATCAAATGTGTGATGAGATCAAGAGCAAAAAAAAAAAAATCTGTCCTTCTTTCAACTAAATTTGTTTATGTTCCTCTCCAGTTTGGCCAAAACCTACATTTCAGATGGATCGCTCCGCAGTTAGTTAGCGGTTGTCATGGTTACGCTGAACACATTATTGATGCACCAGCTCAACATTATCCAAAACAACAACAGTTAGTGGGCTTATATTTTATTATTCACACAACAATTTGCAAAGTCTTTGTGACAAAATCTAGATTGGTTTTATAATCCTTTGATGATGCTGGTTTTTTTAATCGCTCGTTTAATTCTGCGGGACTCGAACTACTTTACAAACATGTTTCTAATGACTAGATCGTACGACGTAGCGCGAGTGTGATCGAAAATTTAGTGAGCTTATTTTTAGTTTTTACTGACTGTTTCTGGATAGTGGCATACACAAAATAAATAAATAAATAAATAAATAAATAAATAAATAAATAAATAAATAAAAATAATGCAAAAACACATGAGCTCTACTCACTGGTCAAAGTTTAGTATTTAAAGGTGGGGTCTCCGATTTTTGAGAAATGCTTCAGAAAACGACAAACTAAACAAAAAACAAAACAAACGTGTAGCCAATGAGCAGAAAGGGGCGTGTCTTGTCAATATGGGTGGAGAGAGTGTTCAGTGTGCATGTGTGACATTAGCAGAAAGCGGTTTTAACATTGACATGGAGGATAAAAACAAAGAAAGAAAGAGAAGAAAGACTTACGATAAGGTAAGAAGTAGGACGTGTTAATATAGGATCAGCTTTCCAGCGCTGGGAGAGAACTGAAGGAGCAGGAAGTTGGTCACATATTCACAGATTGGAGTTTCCTGAGTCAATAACTCCTGAGCTAAACACTGTTAGGGGCGTGTTTGTTTTGGTGATTTCAAATGTCAACATTGGCTTTCAAACAACGGAGACCCCACCTTTAAATCCTTTTTTTTTTTTTTTTTTTTTTTTTTAAATTTTATAAAATGGAATTGCTTACATGGCTTACAGGCAATTTAATTAATTTATTATTTTTTTCCGTTTATTTATTTATTTATTAATAATGATTGTTATTTTTATTATTATTATTCTTTCTTTCTTTCTTTCTTTTTTATTAATAAACTATTTGGTTTAATACTTGTTAAATGATGCTGAGGTTAATTTCATGAACACAAACAGACCCTGAAGGTAACATGAGATTTACTGCACACACAAAATGAGCACGAAACCCAACAAACATCTTCACAGCATTTTCTTATCCAAGCACCATAAACATCTAGAAACAAAGCTCTAGAATGAACCTGCTTTTGTGTGTAAACCTGCTCTTTCTTCATGTTGCTGCTGCTGCTTTTTTTTGTTTGTTTTTTTGTTGATTAAAACATGAGTTAGACCCAGAGGACATGTTACGTTCCACTGGTGATGACAAATCCTGCATTAATCTTGTTTTTTTTAGTGTGTGTGGTTTTTTTTTCTTTCAAAACTGGGACACTTCAACTTCACCTTAATGATGCCTTCATGTATAGTGTGTATTATGTTTAAAAATAACCCTGTGTGTTTTCCCATCAGTGACTTTCTCTAGGCGGAGGAAAACACGGCAGAACAACAATAACACTCGACCGTGGACCTGGACCGAACCGAGCGTCGACGGAGTTTCTAAATTTAAATATAAGATTATTACACGACAAATAAAAGATCATTAAACCTGTTCACAGGAAGTTACATATTGGACATCTTCATTCAGTGTAAAGAACTGAATGATGTCGTGTCTGATGTTGAATCTGATCTAAAGTGTGTCGTTCTTTCAGTGTGTTTTAGACGTGTGTTTTTTCCCTCTGTTGAGAATCTTACACTGAATTTTAGTGTTGAAGAGAAATCTGAGCTGCTTTTTAGATGAACAAGAACTCGGAGCGTCTCAGAGAACAGAAATGGGTTTTATATCAACAAGCTCATATCATATGAGCTTCATATAAACACCACTCTGAAGTGAGACATGACAAAGACGTCCAATCATCAACATGGACAATGAGAATGCTGAGGAACCCTGAGGTTTCCTCAGCCATCTCTGGTTTCCTCCTGCAGTCCAAAGGCATGTTCCTCAACTCCTATGAGGAAGAAACCTTGAGAGGAACCAGACACAGAAGTGAACTTCATCTTCATTTTGGTGACACTGGACAGGAAATGACATACATGTAAATAATGTCCTTAATACAACAGTTTGTAGTCCAGTGGAATTGTGGAACCGAGAGCTCCTGAGGAACCGACAGGTCAGAGTCATTACTGACTTCATTACAGACTTAACATTAACTCCTTCCTGCTGAAGTCTTGCTGAAGATCGCTGAAGAAGACTCACATATCTGACAGACGCAGTTTCCTTCCAACAGTTTGATCAGTTTGTACAGCGATGATTAAACCATCATCAACGTCTCTCCTGAAAATATAAAACCTATGAAGAACTTGTTTTTAATCTGAAACTGAGGATGTGGTGCGGATTAAACAAGACAAATAATAAAACG